>NC_138373.1:124706806-124764687 GCF_054177405.1 Leptonychotes weddellii
ATTTATTTTATAACAGGATTAAATAGGGCTAAATCTTTGAAAGCTGAAAATTAACAAAACATGCTCTAGGTCATGAAAATTAAAAAAGTACCAGTATAGGAACAGGTCCCAAGCAAAATAATGGTCTGAAAAGCTTAAAAAGAGAAACATACATGACGGAAAACCAATCTTCTTCCTTATTTAACACAATGAAATGTAAATGAAGTTTTTGATGAGTATTTATAAGAAAATTATTCCCTGTTGATTCTACTTAAAGAACACTAATCTGAAAAGTGTCAATTATAACTCAAGGTTTACTATTTAATAAGTAAATATTTATACATTTATTAAGTCACTGAAATTTATCTTTATCCCCAAACCAAAAACTAATCATAAAAATGTTTTTGGTTTGTGAATGTGGCATGGAAATAAGCCAAATCAAAGCTATTTGACTGGTAATAATTTCTGGCAAAAGAAAAGAGATTCTTTCCAGTTTAAGCTATTCATGTTAAGTAAAAATTATTAAGCAATGTATAACTGTTAGACACTTAAAAGAATCACAGGTTTCATTATACCTAAATCAAAATTAGTCAGAAATGAAAATTAAAACAGAAGCAGTAGCAAACATACAAAGTTCACCTGAGACAGTTTCGCTTTCTTACCCAATTGTTGATTATTTTGGCCTTCTTACCTTTTTCTACTTGTAGTAGGTATTATGGCCCATAGTAAAAACTAAAAATTGAGATTTATATGTAATAGTATTAAAATTAGAGCTCCTCTTAATCAATGTTTTATTTTAGATGGAATATAATAATCAAAACATACAAATAGAGGAAATCAAAGGTTTTATAGGTATGCTAAATTATATACCCAGGTTAATCCTGCCCTTTGCAAGTCATGTCTTGCCTTTTTTCTTTTTTTTAAGTGTATGACAGTTTTATTTAGATACCACATTGAGTAGGGTATCTACAAGCACACATCTAATAACCTGTCTTGCCTTTTTAAAAAAACTTTATTTTAACCAATGTACTATAAACTTAACCAATAAATTTAGGTAGATGGTGCAAGCATGTGTATTCTGGAGTCAGGCTGTCTGAGTTCAAATCTTGACTCTACTAATGACTAACTAGTCTTGTTCCCTAGTGAAATTATTCTACCTCTTGAACCCCACTTCTCTCATCTACAAAATGAAAGTAAACATTGTACCTATTGTACCTACCTTTTAAGATAACTGCGAGAATTGAATGAGATTGCTCTATGTAAAGCACCTTGGACATTATAAGCACTTGATAAGGTTTACCATTATTCTATGATTATTAGCACATCCATGACCACATCGTCTGTAACCTTTATGATGTCACCAGGGAAAAAGAAAGCTGATAGCCCAAGCATCTCCATTAAACAACTTCTCATATCTAATTTTGATTTTCTTCTTATACACGTACATACATACTCTCAAACACGTTTTCTGGTAAAAGCATTACTCATAGTGTAGAAGACTTGGTATGGTCTGAATGCTCTGCATCCTCCCAAAATTCATATGTTGAAATCCTCATGTTCAATGTAGTAGTATTAGGAGGTGGAGCCTTTCAGAGGTCTTTCAGAGGTGCTTAGGTCACAAACGTAGAGTCCTCATGGATGGAATTAGTGCTCTGATAAAAGCAATCTGAGAGAGTTCTTTGGCCTCTTCCATGCCACAGTAAGGACAGAGCAAGAAGTTGTTAGTCTGCAACCCTGAAGATGGCCTTCACCAGAACCTGATCTTGGTGGCTCTCTGATCTCTGACTTCCAGCCTCCAGAACTGTGAGAAAAGTAATTTCTGTTTAAGCCATCCCTTTCTATGGTGTTTTGTTATGGCAGCCCAAGTTGACTAATAAAAGTAGTATACTTTTATTTTCAATGTTCAAATACATAAGAGAAAATGATTCTAAGTTTCTATTTTGCTAATTTCATCAGTTCCATACAAATTCATGGTATGCACAGTTTTCAAAGACAGCAGGGTATGTCAGAATCAGTCATGATCAGAGAGACATTACTATACTCCCACCTACAATGTAATTTCTTCTTAACAGCACAATATTAAGGTTTCTTATTTTTCAACAAGCTGCTTGAAACAGTTCTAGTTAGTTAGGCCATGGTCAGACAGATATTACAGTCATGTTTGTAATATGTTGTAAGTTAAAACTTAGGGAGTCTTACCTTTTATATCTGCCTGAAACTGTTCTAGATGGGTCCTATAAAGCAAAAATAATGACATCAGTTTGGGTGTGTGTACAAGAACACAATTCCACATTATATAAAAGTTAATAATGTTTAACTTTGAAAGAAACTAATTTGGAACAAATATCATTGCTTTAAAAAACTGACAGTGCTGGTCAAACAAAATAAGACTCTACATCTGATTTCTCAGACAAAAACAACCACTTTTTAAAAATTATATTTCTAATTTAGAAGATTTTTAAAACTCAGAAAATTGAAAAAGGAAGCATCATTCATCAACCAATCAGCTTAAATCATTTTTGGAAGCCAATGAGCATTTAAAAACACAATTAGAATCAAACATATATATATACACAATATATATATACATGTATCTCTCCCTTCTGTTTTTAATGCCCTCAATTAAAAAAAGATTCACCCCAAATACATATAATGATTAATGCTTATTTTAAAAGACAGCTAAAAATTAAAAGTAAGAAAGTACTCTTTATGCTGATTGTATGCTATCCAAAAGAAAGGTTGCTGAAAGTTAACATTAACCACTGGGGTGGGGAAATTATTACCTTGCAATTTACCGGGCATTTTTCTGTTCAATCTTTTTTTTTTTTTAAGATTTTATTTATTTATTTGAGAGAGAGAGAGAGAGAGTGCGCACCTGGGAGCAGGGAGAGGAGCACAGGGGGAGGGCAAGGGGGAAAGAATCTCAAGCAGACTCAGCGCAGGGTTTGATCCCTCCACCCTGATCATGACCTGAACCGAAACGAAGAGTCAGACACTTAAGCAACTGAGCCACTCAGGCATCCCTGTTCAATCTTTTTTTTTTAAGATTTTATTTATTCATTTGAGAGAGAGAGAGAGACAGCAAGAGAGAGCATGAGCGGGGAGGAGAGGGAGAAGCAGGCTCCCTGCTGAGCAGGGAGCCCAACGCAGGGCTTAATCCCAGGACCCTAGGATCACGATGCCTACCCGACTGAGCCACCCAGATGCCCCAACCCCTGTTCAATCTTTTAATAGCCAAGGCTCTCCAAATATTTTTTGCAGTTTCATTTTAATAAAATCAGTCAAAATGAAATGATGAGTCTTTTTAAAAACTGATCACTCTTTTCTTCTAGTTATCATTTAAAGTATTCAAGAGAGACTCTACAGTTAAAGAATGTCTGATGTTAAAATCAGAGAATCCACTCCCTTTATAAATAAGATGACCAGATTCCAGGGCGCCTGGGTGGCTCAGTTGGTTAAGCGACTGCCTTCGGCTCAGGTCATGATCCTGGAGTCCCGGGATCGAGTCCCGCATCGGGCTCCCTGCTTGGCAGGGGGTCTGCTTCTCCCTCTGACCCTCCCCCGTCTCATGTGCTCTCTCTCTCTCATTCTCTCTGTCTCAAGTAAATAAATAAAATCTTAAAAAAAAAAAAAAAAGATGACCAGATTCCAGACTAAAACAGCAAATGCTGATTGCATGGTGCAATAAAGGTCATAATCAATGTAGAGGAAACAGTATAGCAAACCATATGGTTAAGAGTTAAGATTTAGATCCAAGTTTCAACCAGACAAGCTTCAGTAGCTATGAAGCTATGGATAAGTTATTTAACTTCTATCAGTCTCAGTTTCCTCATCTCTAAAATAGGAATAACAATGTCAATGTTACTGGATTATTGTGGGGATTAAAAGACATAAGTGAGTAAAAAAATTACACAACTCCTTTACAATAGGCTTACAATTTAAATTTTGCAGCTAAGATTTTTTTTAAACTGGGATACAGAAAAATCTTTACCAATTTTTCTAAGTGGAATTTTAGTAAATCTGTCTCAATTATTCCAAGTCAGTATATTCCCATTAGAACAGCCTAACCTACTTATTTAAATAAAAGTTTATCTCAATTTTTCATGTCCGGCATATATCTTATTTTCTGGAAGGTGGGGATTCCCACCTTTGATTCCTTTTTCCCCCAAACCCCAGCTCAAATAGTATGCCATAAATATATATCGACAATGTATGGAAATAACTTCCCTAGTAATCTGCCACTACAGAAAAGTACCACTTTGGAATTAACCAGTTGCAGAAAGTAACCAGGTGACAGACAGGATACTAGAAGTGTCCGTATGTATGGGCTTGACCCCTTAACAGATTACCTCTGAGAAGTTATGCTTTGACAGCTGGTTTCAAGACATTTTAACTCTCCCCACCTTGCATCAGCTGTTCTTACAGAAGGGAGTAACAAAGCCTAGCAAGTAAACTTAAAGAGTTTCTTATTAGCTTGTATTAAAGTGGCAGTCCCTAAAGATGGGGCAGATGAATCTTTGTACTTTATACATCAAACATGTAAACAAATCGCCTGTTTACAAAAATATTTCTAATAATTAACAACAAAAAATATACTTTGTAAAATCTAGCCTTTAAGTTATTTTTAAAACCATAATAACTAGATTAAAATGTTTAATCACTGGTTATTTAGATAAAGCAGAAAGAAATACTAAGCTTGTGTCTATCCAAAGTACATTTTACTGAATGTAGATGATTATGATGTCATATGAAACTTTTACCCCTAAATTTTCACAAACAGTACTCAACATTTTATAAAGGTTTTCATTTATAAATTTCCCTAATCTTACTCTACATGAACTAAAACTAAGACATAACATTAAATGATGTCCATCTAAATATGAATTAGAAAAAAATGTTAATGCCATAGGTTCCAAAACAACACTCTCTCTCAGTTTGGTTATAACTGAAATATTTTAAAACATGACATCAGCTTGATTGCCCAGACTACATTTTACTGAACTGGAGTAAGCAGAATTGCTAAATGAGAATAGCCTTTATTGGATTTATTGATTTGTGGGTTATTGGTCACTGACTGAAATGATATGAACATTGCAATAAATCATATTTATGAAGATTAACATAGGCATTTTCCTAAATATGGTAAAAACTTTGATTAATACAGATTTAGAGCAGAATTTTAACAACTACAGAAATGTGAAATGAAGGCTGTTTTCAGCAACACTAACTATAGTGGCATTATACTAATTTTATACTTTGACCCAATTATAAATGACTTAAAGTCAGTATAAGAGAAGTTTCTAGGGGCGCCTGGGTGGCTGAGTCATTAAGCATCTGCCTTCGGCTCAGGTCATGATCCCAGGGTCCTGGAATCGAGCCCCGCATCAGGCTCCCTGCTCAGCAGGAAGCCTGCTTCTCCCTCCTCCCACTCCCCCTGCTTGTGCTCTTTCTCTCGCTGTGTCTCTCTGTCAAATAAATAAATACAATCTTTAAAAAAAAAAAAAAAAAAGGGGCGCCTGGGTGGCTCAGTTGGTTAAGCGACTGCCTTCGGCTCAGGTCATGATCCTGGAGTCCCGGGGTCGGATCCCACATCAGGCTCCCTGCTCAGCGGGGAGTCTGCTTCTCCCTCTGACCCTCCCCTCCTCATGCTCTCTCTCTCTCATTCTCTCTCTCTCTCTCAAATAAATAAATAAAATCTTTAAAAAAAAAAAAAAAAGTTTCTAGTTAAGTATACTAATAAGGAAGTTATATAATATCAGTTTTCCATATTTCTCACAGCTTTTTTTTAAAACAACTAGTCACTTAAAACATATCTCAATGAAGTTTCACACAGTATTTTCTATATAGCTAGTATAGAAATCGGTAAAATAAGAACTCTGATCAGATCATTCCATGTTCATGTCCAAGATGTGTAAACAATTAGAATTTAGGCTTATTTCAATATAACTACTGTTTCAATAGTGAAGATTCTGAAGCAAACAGAAGAGACTTAAGCTTATTCTTTATTGGTAGATTTATATAGGGTCTTTTATTAGTTTACATATTTTGTAACTAAATGTTATTTCACAGTAATTCTAGTAATCATATTACATTCCTTAACAATGGAATGTTCCCCCTCCTACACTGTTGGTGGGAATGCAAGCTGCTGCAGCCACTCTGGAAAACAGTATGGAGGTTCCTCAAAAAGTTAAAAATAAAGCTACCATACGACCCAGCAATTGCACTACTGGGTATTTACCCCAAAGATACAAATGTAGTGATCCGAAGGGGTATGTGCACCCCGATGTTTATAGCAGCAATGTCCACAATAGCCAAACTGTGGAAAGAGCCAAGATGTCCATCAAGATGAATGGATAAAGAAGACATGGTATATATATACAATGGAATATTATGCAGCCATCAAAAGAATAAAATCTTGCCATTTGCAATGACGGAACTGGAGGGTAATAAGCTGAGTGAAATAAGTCAGTCAGAGAAAGACATGTATCGTATGACCTCACTGATATGAGAAATTCTTAATCTCAAGAAACTGAGGGTTGCTGGAGTGGTGGGGTTGGGGGGGTGAGAGATATTGGGGAGGGTATGTGCTGTGGTGAGTGCTGTGAATTGTCTAAGACTGATGAATCACAGACCTGTACCTCTGAAACAAATAATACATTATATGTTAAAAAAAAAAAGAAGAAGAAAATAGCAGGAGGGGAAGAATGAAGGGGGGAAAATCTAATGGGGAGACAAACCATGAGAGACTATGGACTCTGAGAAACAAACTGAGGGTTGTAGAGGGGAAGGGGGTGGGGGGATGGGTTAGCCTGGTGATGGGTATTAAAGAGGGCACATACTGAATGGAGCACTGGGTGTTATACACAAACAATGAATCATGGAACACTACATCAAAAACTAATGATGTAATGTATGGTGATTAACATAATAAAAAAAAACAACAATGGAATGTTCCCCAAACTGGACAGGCTATGTTAGTATGAGAACTAGCATTAGAATAAATTGGGAGGAGTGGTAGTCTGCTTCTCATGTGCATTCAAAATGGTCATTTACAGATGGAGTTTAAAGTGATTTCTAAACTCTTGCCAAAAAAAGAAAATTGGGTATTTCTTGAACAAGAAATATTAGAGAGAGAAAAAGCAAAATCAACCTCTACAGTGCAGCAAGGGTCTCATAATTTTAAGAAGGAAATGCTTGATGTTTTTACACATTAAATATACAAATATAAACTTCACCTCAGATTTGTTAACTAGAAACCTCTGTATTTCTGTGGCAACAAAGACTTCCAAGCAAAGGATGACAACTCAATAATTACTATACCTGTTAAAGTTGACAACTGCATTCTAAATGGGGGCAGGAGGTAGGAGATATACCAGTACCACTGAAACCACTTATAAAAACTACAACTGTTAAGAGTGACATTGGTCTTGGGGCGCCTGGGTGGCTCAGTCGTTAAGCGTCTGCCTTCGGCTCAGGTCATGATCCCAGGGGCCTGGGATCGAGCCCCACATCGGGCTCCCCGCTCAGCCAGGAGCCTGCTTCTCCCTCTCCCACTCCCCTTGCTTGTGTTCCCTCTCTCGCCGTGTCTCTCTCTGTCAAATAAATAAAATCTTTAAAAAAAAAAAAAAGAGTGACATTGGTCTTAAAAGTTTCAAAGACTATGTAATTAGACCTTCCAATAACCCCAAAGCCTGTTATACAACTGATTTAAAATACACTTTGCCTGAAATAATCTTCCTTACAATGGGATGGTTTATATTACTAAAGGGAGGGGGAAAGACCTAAATAGCACTTAGAAAATGCTGGCAAGGCACAAACTGTTTTGTGTAAGTTTAAATAAAACATTCTGCTTTAGTCAAGCTTAGAATGGTCAGTAAGGAAATCCCATGAATTGTCTTTACAGGTGCAGTGGCAGACAGAACTTGTAAAGTATAAACAAATATAAAAGCATACATGAAATAAGATCAGAGAAATACAAGACCAGCTAAATACAGCAAAATAATACTGAAGTTATTCAAATAAACTAATTACTGACAAAGCCATAGCCCTCGATAAAATTATGGCATAACATGCTAACTGGCCCTCAGGACTAACTTAAAGTACCTATACTGGTAGACATAATGTAGCAAAGTAACACTGCTGAAGATGAATGCAGAACAAAATATCTGTAATGTATAATTGATAGAATAGCTAAGAAAATGGAAAAAACAAGAACTTTATCAAATTAACAAAGATTAAAAAAGGAAAAACTCACCACTCCCCTTTCCTTTCTGAATGCTTCAGTCCTAAAACCATTAGGTGTGGCAGAGCTAGATGGGGAGGAAACATAGTAGCCCAAACCATGGTATCAGAATACTGGAGCCCTACATGAAGAGGAGCTGCCTGGCATAGAGAATCAGAGTCCAAGCAAACTGACAAGAACATCCATATAGCAGGGGGACCTGGCGTGGCCTGAGAAACCAGAGCCAGAGCAGAAATGAGGATGTCTACAAAGCAGGAAAGGGAAGGCAGACTATCAGTCCTGAGACAATGTCAGAAAGGGAGACCCATGTAGGGGACATCAAGAGGCCCAAGAAGGGTGTGATGGTCATTCATTCTAGAGGGTGGCACAGAACAGAGTTTTAGAGCCCCAGAAGGGTAAAGAAAACAGCATGGCATGGGGAGTTCGCAACCCTTGAAGAGAGCCTCTCTGCAGAGAGATGAACAGGGATGATGTGCCAGAGCCCAAACACGATGAAGAAGAATGTCCACACTGAGCGGTATTCTGGCCTGAAGGTGTCAAAACCCAATGAGGTTGATGAGGGGTCTCCATGGAGAAGCAATTCAGCATAAGGTCTCAGAGTCTGAACATGAACAAAGACCCTAGGGAAGAGCAGCTTATCACAGGATGACAGAAGCTAAGCAGTGTAAGGAGGGAATCCTGGCGCATGGGGGCGGAGGGGTGATCCAGTGTGGGGAGTCACAATTCAAGCAGGGTAAGGAGGGCATCCTACAGCCTTGCATGGGATGCTCAAGCCTGAAGAGAGGGTCAGCAAGTGTTCATGCACAAAGAAAGCCAACATGGGATGTCAGAACTCACTTGTGGTGAGGAGGGTATAAATGTGGGGAAGGGAGGGCGCCTGGGTGGCTCAGACGGTTAAGCGTCTGCCTTCAGCTCAGGTCACGATCCCAGCGTCCTGGGATGGAGCCCCACATCGGTCTCCCTGCTCAGCTGGAAGCCTGCTTCTCCCTCTCCTACTCCCCGTCCCCCCTTGTGTTCCCTCTATGTCAAATAAATTTAAAAAAAAAAAAATCTTTAAAAAAAATAATAAAAAAAAATAAATGTGGGGAAGGGGTGACAATGGAAGATAGGTTACATAGAAGGGGACTGAACAAATAAGAAAACATTAAGGATAATGGGAGTTTCTCAATGTCACAAAAGGGAGTTACAACTACTAGAATAAAACCCTATAGTATTAGATTAGTTTGGAAGTTATCAGTATAAATTAGTTTCAGTATCTACATAGATGTAGGCAGGTAGACAGACAGAAGGCAGATATTTATATATATACACACACAAATAGTTTGTAGGTCTATACACAGAGAGGGACCAAGAATGGTGACATTTCAGTAACATAAACAAACCTACAGCCCAGATCATGGCTTCAAAGTATTTTCCAGTAAAAGGAATCAGAGCTCCTTAGCTTCTTAAAGAAATGGCTGTTCCCAACCCTGGTGTAGGAAAGTTAAAGATGAGCTGTAACATCAGATTATGCCAAGAAGTATTCCAAAAATGATGGAGATGTGGCAAAAGCTCCAAACCGTTTCCACTGGCAAAATCTGGGATAATCTGAACACCAAAATAGATAATGGTGTGGTAGGCAGAATAATGACCCTCAAAAATGTCTATGTCCTAATCCCTGGAACCTTCAAACATACTAGGTTATACAGCAAAGGGTTGCTAATCAACAACCCTATATAGGGAGATTATCCTAGATTATCTGATGGGCCCAATGGGATCACAAGATTCATTAAAAGTGGAAGACAGAGGCAGAAGGTCAGAGGGAGATATGACTAAGAACAAAGGTCAGAATGACAAGCTGCAGGAAGTACTCAACCCACCATTTCAGGCTTTGACAGAAGGAGAGCCATAAGCCAAAGAATGTGGGTAGCCACTGGGACCTGGAAAAGGCAAGGAAACAGATTCTCCCCTAGAGCCTCCAAAAAGGAATGCAGTCCTGATTTTTGCCTTTGAAGCCTTTGATTTTAGTCCTTGATATTGGCCAATCAGACCCGTGTTGGACTTCCAATTTATAAAACTGTAAGATGATAAATTTGTGCTGTTTTTAAGACAACAAATTTGTACTGATTTGTTACAGCAGCAACAGAAAACTAATACAGATGGTAACAGTATAATCCATCAGATAAAATAGGTAATAGTGAGTCAATACAGATAGACAGATATAAACACAGGAAGATGATAAGAGAAGGTTTGATGGGGATTAAGATATCTACATGGTTCAAAGCACTTACCCACAAAATATTTTTTTTTCTGTTGAAGGATTTCATATAATCAGCAGTTCCACAAAACACTTATTAAGAAAGGGAAAATAAAATAACTGCCCTATAATCTTTTAAAGTGGGAAGATTAAGAAATTTATTTATTTTTTTAAAGATAGACTGATCTGACAGAGAGAGAAAGAGAAAGAGAGAGCACAAGCAGAAAGAGAAAGAGAGCACAAGAGCGGCAGGCAGAGGGAGAGGGAGAAGCAGGCTCCCCGCCAAGCAGGTAGCCCAATGTGGGGCTCCATCCCAGGGTCCTGGGATCATGACCTGAGCCAAAGGCAGACTCTTAACCAACTGGGCCATCAAGGCGCCCCAAGATAAGAAATGTAAAGAGAGACAGACTGCTTCATATTAAAGGAAACTAAAGAGATAACAGCAACTAAATGCAACACCTGATTCTGAATGAGATCCTTCTGCTATACTTTAGAACATTACTGGGATAGTACCTGAAACCTGAAAAAGGTCTAAGTATTATATGGTAAGAATGTGTCATTTTCAATTTTCTTTTTTTTTTCATTTTTCATTTTCTATTTTTAAGAGCCGTGTTGTGGTTATGTAGGAGACTGTAGAAAATACCCCGTAAAGGGAAGAAAGGCTCTTTCCTTTCTGTCTGGTGGCAGCCATCTGCTCAAAGCTAAGCCAAGGTGGGCACCTACAGTCCATCCAGGAGCAAGCTACGGAGGAAGCAGCAGTCGGCTGTAATGCACTTTCTTCTCAGGGGGCGCTGCGGGCAGTACCCCCAGCTCTCTATGCTCCATAGGGACCCTGCCCAACCTGGTCCAATAAAGCGCACAGACTAGGGTACAAGGCCAAGCAAAGTTACGTCATATGTAGGAGTCATGTGCAACGTGGTGGCCACAAATGCCCAGGTCCTAAGGGTGTAACCTATGGCAAGCTTGTCCACCATGGTGTTAACCGGCTAAAGTTTGCCCAAAGCCTTCAGTCTACTGCAGAGGAGCAAGATGGACACCACCGTGGAGCTCTGAAAGTCCTGAAAATTCTTACTGGGTTGGCGAAGATTCCACGTACAAATTCTTTCGGTTATCCTCACTGATCCATTCCATAAAGCTAGCAAAAGAAATCCTGACACCCAGTGGATCGCCAAACCAGTCCACAAGCACAGGAAGATACAAGAACTGACATCTGCAGGCTATAAGAATGTGGCCTTGGAAAGGGTCGTAAGTTTCACCACACTACTGGTGGTTCTTGGTGTGCGGCATGGAGAAGATGTAATACTCTCTAGCTCCACCATTACTGCTAATGTAAGTAATGTTTGTAAAATTAAAAGTGTTCCTTGTCTGTTAAAATTAGCTGTCTACAGAATGTTCCATGAATGCACTGTCAAATTATGAAAGTTAAAGTGCAATAATGTTTGAAGACTCTAAGTGGTGGTATATCTTGTTTCTTATAAGATAAATGCTTTTGTCTTTGCTTTATCTTATTAGGGATTTTATACGTCAGTGTTTAAAATGCTATTTGGTATAACAGGTATAATATAAGTTCTGTAAAAGTGGAATGCAGAAGCTAGCCATGTAGATTTGCTGGTGCATGTAATGAAACCTACAGCTTCACTGAGATGATGTAATGCTCTACTGGTTTACTCTCAAATGGCTATTTTTAGGGGTTTGGTAAGACCACACTTTTTAAAATTGGATTTTTCTGGAAATGTGAAGAATACCCTAATCTTTCATATATATATAAAAATATATATTTTATGGGCGCCTGGGTGGCTCATTTGGTTGGGCGACTGCCTTCGGCTCAGGTCATGATCCTGGAGTCCCGGGATCGAGTCCCACATCGGGCTCCCTGCTCGGCGGGGAGTCTGCTTCTCCCTCAGACCCTCCCCCCTCTCATGTGCTCTCTTTCTCATTCTCTCTCTCTCAAATAAAAAAAATATATATATATATATTATATATATAAATATATATTATTTATATATATAATTTTTATTTATATATGTTTGGAAATATGAAGAATACCCTAATCTTTTATATATATAAATAT
This sequence comes from Leptonychotes weddellii, assembly GCF_054177405.1. Lineage (NCBI taxonomy): Eukaryota > Metazoa > Chordata > Mammalia > Carnivora > Phocidae > Leptonychotes > Leptonychotes weddellii. The sequence continues at coordinate 124,719,335 of NC_138373.1, forward strand.
ATTTATATACAATATATATAAATATTATTTATATATTATATATTTATTATATAAATATCTATGTTTACATATATATACACACACATGTAAAATCATATGCAGAATAATATAGTTAACTGGGGTCCACATTTTTAGGTTTAATCCAATCTTCCCTTTATGTAACTGCTGCTTCTAAAAGAGTAGTTTAAAAGAATGCCACCATTTTTAGGAGAATTGAATAAGCCTGTTGCAAGAGGGTTCTCTTACAAATGAAAGTAAATCCTGCTTAACCTAAGCAAAACTGCCTCGGTCTCCAGAGTACCACTGAAGTTCCTATAAAAGATGGAGGCTCCTGGTCCTATCCTACAACCCTATGGGATTTGTAGAACATTGAATTTCATACAAAACAGTCAGTAATGGTATTTACACTGGCGTATATTAAAACTGATGGAAACTGAACATTAGGTAAATGAGAAGAATTTACCTTAAGATTTGTAAGCTAGTAATCAATGCTAGGATGGCTATCAGAATTGTCCACTCACTTAAACTTACTAATTCTAACTTTATTAAGAGCAAAGAGGTAATTATTTTTCCTAGCTCTTTTTACAATAGGTACTGCTTAACTTGCTTAATCAGTCAGCCAGCAAATATTCACTGATCAAGAACTAAGAACCATACATACTGTTTTTAAGTCAAGAAGTATTTGGATAGAAGGAAAGTCAATGCTTAAATCCATTGAAAATACTTAAATGGAGCTGATGTAACCAAAACGAGAATGGAAAAATTATTAAAAGCTACTTAAAAATGATTGTTAAAATAGCAACTGACATCCTGGTATTTTTAAGTATTCATTTGTAAAATAAAAAAATAAAAAATAAAGTTTTAGGGGCACCTGGCTGGCTTCGTTGGTAGAGCACATGACTCTTGATCTCAGAGTTCACAATCAATCAATATATAATAACTCATAAGAAAATAAATTTTTAAGATAATTTTTTAAAATTAAATTTAAATAAATACTCACTTGTAGCAGGTAGGAACTGCCTGGATCTAATAAGCTGACAGCTTCATTCTGCATCGTGTTCTGTTGTGTAACTGCATCTTCACGTTTCCGCTCTTTCTGCCCTGCTTCATCATCTTCATATTCATCTAAGCACTAAAAGAAAAAATAGTTTCCATTTTATTTCTACATAGTACTAACAGATTGTACTGATAGTATATGAAGATACATTTGGATAGCATTAAAGAAGTATCTGTGCATTCAGAAACTAATTTATATGATAAAGGTGTTCCTTTCAGTAATATGTACATTTAATCCCTGTAAATTATCTGCTTAAACCCCAAGCTCCACACTGATACCCCCAACAACTTATCTTTTCTCTAGACTCTAAATAGCAGTGACAGAGCTTGCTTAAAGGCAATGTTTACTCATTCTTTTACATTCATTCAACAAGTAAACGAATGGTATCTACCTTAAACAAGGCACTTTTCAGAGGGTAACAAATGATATACCCAAGACATGGAATTTATAGTCTAGTGGGAAGTTAAGATGTAAGATATAAGACATATAGAGATATAGATAGAGATGCAGATAACTCAATGATAAAGGCCATTTTCCAGCTTAGTACTACCTAAGAGTATATACAGAAAGAGTATTTTCACCTGGGGAGTAAGTCTTCTACAAAAACTCTGTGGAAGAGTTTATAATTTAAAGGATGGGTAAAATTTAGAACTGCAGATACAGAAAAAAGAGAATTTCAGATGGTGGGAAGAGCATATGGAAAGGTTGTTGCTAAAAAGCTCAATCAACACCTGCATTATCTATCTCCAGACTCTACATGAAAAGAAGTCATAAACAGAAACAAAATTCTCTTCATTACACCCATTGTGGAATGGGTTATCTGTTCCTTGCAAATGAACACATTCCTTTTATTTTTAAGATTTTATTTATTTGAGAGAGAGAGAACGAGAGAGCACAAGCAGGGGGAGCAGCTGAGGGAGAGGGAGAAGCAGGCTCCCCACTGAGCAGGTAGTCCTAAATGGGAGTCGATCCCAAGGACCTGGGATCATGACTTGAGCTGAAGGCAGACGCTTAACTGACTGAGACACCCAGGCACCCCTGTAACTGAACACATTCCTAACCAATATCGCCTTAAAGGGTTCTGTGAGAGACAAAGAATAATGTTTCTGCAGGCAGTCTGTAAACAAGAAGGCACTAACCAAAGAAACAGGACTTACAAATTATAAAAAGAGAGAGTAAGTTAGGCCACTGTGCAAACTAAGAAGGGACACTGGAGTGCCTGGAATAGGAGGGACACAGTAGATAAGCAGCACATTCAAAGACACAAGGTCCATGATGGGAGATATGGAAGAAAGTACCTCTCTGAGATGGAGTCTTAAAAATTAGGATGATATGGAAAGGAAGTGAGGGGAAAGAATGAAAGGGGTGAGATTCCAGAGAATGCTCCTGCCCTCCCTGTAATGGAACTAACTGTGTGTACAGGTGTCATCTGGCCCTTGTCATGCACCTGGTGAGAACTGGGACTTGGGTTACCAGTGCAAGAAAAATGGATACTGAGGCTACTTGACTCTGATCCAGGAGACTAGTGTGATCTGCCATGATCCATGAAATGACAGCAGGCTAACGTGGTTAGCTTGCAAGTAGAGTAAGATCTCAAACCCTTCACAGTTCTTGACAGAGGTGAAGATCGGAAAGGCAAATGCTCTGATCACAAAGAACATAAATAGCCTGAGAAGTGTGGACTTTTCACTACATAACACAGAAAGATGTTATGGTGCTACAATTCCCTGGAATATAGTTTGTAAAACATGATCAAAACTGATGGGGGGGGCTGGTTCAGGGTGACTCAGATGGTTAAGTGTCTGCCTTCAGCTCAGGTCATGATCTCCAGGTCCCGGGATTGAGCCCCATGTCGGGCTCCTGGCTCAGTGGGGAGTCTGCTTCTCCCTCTCCCTCTGCCTTTCCCCCTGCTTGTGCTCAGTCTCTGTCTCTGTCTCTCTCTCAAATGAATAAATAAAATCTTCAAAAAAAAAAAAAAACTGATTGTGGGAACAGAACCTATATAAAGCAGTTCACAGTAGAAATTAACAGGACGAAAAGTGGAGAGTAGACAACAAAGTAGACAATTTGATCCTATGAAAAATAATGTATCCTATGTAGAAAACAGAATCAATAAAAGAAATCTAGTAAAGGGTACTAAAGTTTAAGAAACTAGTCCTGATTAGAAAAAGACTCTTAGGACTCTTAAAAAACCTTTCTCAGACAATAGATGGTATCATGTTTAATGGCAAAATATCAACAAAATTTAAAAGCAAAATCAGACTTAAGACATTGATAGCCATTCGACTATCAACATAGTTGTTAACATCACTCTGGAGGTGCTATCTGATAAAACCAGGTAAGAAAAATAAAAGATTTCAGCAGTAGAAAGAGGCAAAATTTCATCACTTCAGATGATACAATTTTGTTGAGGTAACATAAAAATATTTTAGAATTATTAGAGTTCATTACAATGGTTTTTATAGAAGTATGCAAAAATCGCTTCCCAAAGTAACATGAACAGCCAGTTAGATTGTATAATTTTAATAGTAACTATAAAAATAAACCAAAAAACTTTATGAAAAAAACTACACAATTTTACTGAGAAACACAAATTAAAGCCTATTCTTAAATGGAGAAAAAGCTAGTATTGTGAAGATGTCAATAATCTGTAAGTCAATTTATAAGCTGAATAAAAATTCCAATCAAAATCTTAAGGAATTTATTCAGAAAGTACGGGTGACCATCTGAGTAAATAAATACAGACGACATCCAGAAAACTTACTTTTTAAAAAAGTTATGACAAAACATTCACTCTAACATTAAAATGTATAAAACCACAAAAATAAAAACTGTAACTGAGGTCCTAGAAAAGAGAATAAAGTAAAGGAATTCTTCAATACACATTACTGAGATAAGAGGTCAATCATTTAATGCACAGTAGGGGCTGAGAAGCAAGTATGTAAGATCTGGAAAAAATAAAGAGTAGTCTCATCTCTAGGCTTCTACTCCATGAAAGGGATCATCTCATTCTCCAGTACCTGGACTGCAAAACTCTCTGACCATAGAACCGAATGTCAGTAGCATAATGCTAGAACTCTTAAATCCTAAAGTACTGTAGACAGAAAGTAAAAGTTGAAGCAGATAGCCATGAACTCCCTGAGCGCTGGGATATTTTATTTATCTTTGTTTTCATTTCCTGAGATCCAGTCCCTCAACCTCAATAAATGAGACTCCCTTACCAGCACATTAAAAAGAGGAAGAAGAAAAAATTCAGTAAATGCTTGATAAATGAATGAATGAGTTACCAAGATAAGACAAATCAGGGAGATGGACTGTAGCACCCCAAGTTAAAATGGAATATTCTTTTCTGTGGCAACACTGTTACCCACTGACCTGGGAACCTATCCATCACACATACTATCTCTGTGGAGAATGTGTGCATCTTACATTCCAGGCAGCTTTTAGAATAGGGATTACTTGGGCACCTGGGTGGCTCAGTTGGTTAAGCGACTGCCTTCAGCTCAGGTCATGATCCTGGAGTCCCGGGATCGAGTCCCACATCGGGCTCCCTGCTCAGCAGGGGGTCTGCTTCTCCCTCTGACCCTCCCCCTCTCATGCTCTGTCTCTCTCATTCTCTCTCTCAAATAAATAAATAAAATCTTTAAAAAAAAAAAAAAAAGAATAGGGATTACTTGATGAATCATAACTTCCCTCCAAGGTTCTTCTAAGCAACCAGTGCAATTCTTTTAGCACAAGCATCCTACAAATTCTTTAAGCTATCTTATATAACGGGGATAAATACACCTGGAGGAAACTCTGGTGGAAATGGTGAGAAGAAAGAATGAAAGCAAAAAAGAACTGAGTTACCAGACCAAGGTAAGTTAAGACATTTTTCACTTCTATTTCTTGCAAAGATTAATAATTCTCTAAGTGCACAGCTGATGGTATCCTTAATGGAGACAGAGTTATTTTTTTTAAGATTTTTTATTTTTAAGTAATCTCTATACCTAACATGGGGCTCAAACTCACAACCCTGAGATCAAGAGTCACATGCTCTACTGAGCCAGCCAGGTGTCCCAACAATAATTTTTAAATAAGTACCAGCAAAAGAGAACCAAAAAGAACCCAAACATGTTTTAATGTTTTTTTCTACTAATCATAAGCTTTTTATCTGAGAGAGAAAAAGATGAGAAGAAAATAGATGCTGACTTTATATTATAATTACACCACGTGGAACTCAATGCCATCTTTTCCCAGCTCTCATTTCCAGATAAACATAGTCATGTCAAAGTTACTCTCTCCTTTTACATAGATTAGAGAGAAAGAACTGCATGAGAACTGGGTTAACAATTATCTTAAATTGAAACCAAAAAGTCAAATTTTATGAAATGACATTTTTTAAAAAAGAAATGAGAGTAAATATCACTGATTGTCACCAAGCTCTTTGCTATTCCCAAAACTGCATTTTGGAGCACCAGTATTTTGGCAAATAAAACTCCTGAACAAAACAAAGGTATGATTTTCATTCTTAATAACAAATTATTAAGATTAAGATGCTACAATATGTTCTATTTTTTTTTTAAAGATTTTATTTATTAATTTGACAGAGAGAGAGAGAGAGAACACAAGCAGGGGGAGCAGCAGAGGGAGAGGGAGAAGCAGGCTCCCTGCTGAGCAGGGAGCCTGATGCGGGACTCGATCCCAGGACCCTGGGATCATGACCTGAGCCGAAGGCAGACGCTTAACCAACTGAGCCACCCAGGCGCCCCTGCTATAATATGTTCTAAAAAATTATTCAGGCATTGCTAATCTGACAAAGTAACCAAGTAAAAAGGAAATCAAGACATTTTTAAAGTCCTATTAGTTGGGATCAAAAAATGCAACTCACAGGAAAAGAAGAGGAAATTCAGAAATAGATCCAAATACACAGACAAACTGAGTTTACAATAAAGTGGAAATACACACCAGTGGGAAAAGAGGAACTTTTTAATATGTGGCTTGGGGATAACTGGATAGCCATATTTAAAAAGATGAAATTAGATTTATTCCACATACCAGAATAAATTTCAGTGCATCGTTAAAAATGAGCAAAAACTGAACAGACATCCCACCAAAGAAAATACAGGCATTGCAAATAAACACATGAAAAGAGGCTCAATATAATTAGTTATTAGGGAAATATGAAATAAACCTTGACAGGCTATCACTACACATCTACCAAAATGATTAAAATTAAAGACTAATAATACCAAGTGTTAATGAGGATTTCAAACAACTGAATATCTCCTACACTGTTGGCAAAAACTCAAACTAGAAAACAGTTTGGCAGTTTCTTTTTTTTTTTTTTTAAGATTTTATTTATTCATTTGAGAGAGAGAGAATGAAAGACAGAGAGCACGAGAGGGAGGAGGGTCAGAGGGAGAAGCAGACTCCCCGCTGAGCAGGGAGCCCAATGCGGGACTCGATCCCGGGACTCCAGGACCATGACCTGAGCTGAAGGCAGTCGCTTAACCAACTGAGACACCCAGGTGCCCCTCTTTTTTTTTTTTTTAAAGATTTTATTTATTTATTCGACAGAGAAAGTGAGAGAGTACAAGTAGGGGGAGCAGTAGAGGGAGACAGAGAAGCAGGCTTCCCGCTGAGCAGGGAGCCTGATGTGGGGCTTGATCCAAGGACCCTGAGATCATGACCTGAGCCGAAGGCAGAGGCTTAACCATCTGAGCCACTCAGGTGCCCCAGTTTGGCAGTTTCTTATAAACTTAAATATACACTTACCATATGACCCAGCAATTCTACTCCTAGTTATTACCAAAAGAAATGAAAACATGTTCACTCAAAACTTGTACTAAAAAAAAAAATCAACTTTTTTCATAATAGCCAATAACTGGAAACAGTTCATAAGTCTACCAACTAGGGGCGCCTGGGTGGCTCAGTCGTTAAGCGTCTGCCTTCGGCTCAGGTCATGATCCCAGGGTCCTGGGATGGAGCCCCGCATAGGGCTCCCTGCTCAGCGGGAAGCCTGCTCCTCCCTCTCCCACTCCCCCTGCTTGTGTTCCCTCTCTCGCTGTGTCTCTCTCTGTCAAATAAATAAAATCTTTAAAAAAAAAAAAAAAAAGAAGTCTACCAACTAATTAAAGAGATAAACAGTAGTACAATCATGTAGTGGAATACTAACTCAGTAACAAAATGAATGAAATCTCAAAAGCATTATGCTAAGTGAAAGACACCAGAAAATAAAGACTATATACTATACGACTGCATTTATATAGAATTCCAGAGAAAGCAAAATCATAGTGACAGAAAGCAAAATCATAGTGACAGAAAGCAAAATCATAGTGACAGAAAGCAGATCAGTGATTGCCAGGAGTTGGGTGCTGAGTGGATGGGGCTGACTAGAAAGGAGCAGAAGGAGTGATAGAAATGTTCTATATCCTGATTCTCATGATGGTTTACCCAGATGTGTACATTTGTCAAAATTCATCAAAGTGTATCCTTAAAACAGTAGCATATTATTGTATATAAATGATAAACTAATAAATATGACATAAAAAATATAATAGTGGAGGTATTGAACAAATGGCATGGTAAAAAAAAAAAAGACTGAACCTAAATCTGATTAAGCTTCTAGATCCAACTACTAATTACAGAAAATACAGAGGACATAAAAACATATTAGATAACCACCATGGAGATGCAATCATGAAAATCCAAATTGTAGGAAACTCTAAGCAGGAGTCAGAAAACTGAAAAAACAAGGAGGAAATATTTTAGTCTCCTGGGCTACATAAAATCTCTTGCCTTTTTTTTTAACAATCCTTTGAAAACACAAAAACCATTCCTAGCTCTCTGTCATACAGAAACAAGCCTCTACTAAGGCTTAAAAGACAGCCAGTTTCTACAACTAAAAAACTGCAAGAAAAAGAGGAGAGAGAAAGAAGAGACCCATAAATCTGAAACTCAAAGGACACATGAACCAATCCCAAACATATGGACCTCCTCTGCATCCTTATTAAAGGAAAGTATTTTTAAAATTGTAATTTAAGAGACAGTTTGAACAATGCATATATGGTAAAAGTAAGTCTCAGGAGTTTCATGAGATTAATGATCTATTTTTAACTTTTTTAGGTATAGTGATATTTCTTTTGTTTAAAAAAAAGATTCCTTGTCTTTATACTGAAATACCTAAGATATTGATGATATACAATGAAATAATAGGTCATCTGAGATTTGCTTCAAAATAACACAAGAAATAAAATGGGTAGTGTGTGGTGGGTATAGATAAAACTAGCCAGAAGTTGATAACTGTGGAAACTGAAGGATGGGTACATAGGGGACTTCATTATACCATTTTCCTTACTTTTGTATATGATTAATAGTCCCATAATAAGGTTTTTTAAAAAGCAATAAAATTTAACTGACCATTTACTAAATAACTAAAACTAGATAAATATTTTATTCTAAGTAGCATAACACTTCTGCTTCTAGAGAACAAAATGATGGAGTATTAGTCACAAAGTATTTTCCAAGAAATGGGAAATGTTTGCAATTTCATGCAGAGTAAAAAAAAAAGATATGAATGAATGACAGAAAGAAAAATACACATTATCTTTAGATTGATCTTTTTTTCTTTATGGTTGTCTGTAAGGCGTATGTTTGATTAGAAAATTATTTAAGAAATCAGATTTTGGAATCACAAAGACCTATATTCAAATCCCAGGTCTGTAACTTAAAATACTTAATTGCGCCTACTATTAATTGACTCTCTAGGTTGTAGGGCCCTGTTTAGCACTAACATCTAATATTTCATAAAACTCTCACAAAAACCTTAGAAGGTGTGTACTACCTTACAGAAGAGGAATATGAGGATTAGAATTAAGTAAGAGGCTCAAAGACACAAAGCTGTTGAAGGGTGCAATCAGAACTCCAACCTAACCCTAAATTCAATTTCCAACTGCCAGGTATAACCTATTCATCAGTCATGAAATTCACTTAGTACATCACAACCCAGAATTTTATGAAAAGAAAATAGAATAGAAAATATCAAAGAACACATTTTTTGTGAAACTTTTGCTTTAGATTATCTCTGAATATACTGGCTCACTTAGTACAATACAGAATTAGTAGGAGTTGCAGGGAAAAAAGAGTGGCTATGAGTTGACAATGGCTGTAGCCAGATGACAGCTGGATAAGCATTTATCTACCCTGTATTTCTGTGTATCTGTATTTTTATTTTTTATTTTTTAACTTTAAAGGGACTTTCTGGAGGTCAGGTCTCATTTCCACATCTACTTCAGTCACTGACAGCAGACCAAGCTTCCCCAGGTCTCTTCCATCACTGTACAGACTCTCATTGCCATCTTATTCTGTACATTCTATAGCCTGATTCAATCCTGTATCCCCCTCCTCTCCCTTCCAAATCATTCCACTGTATCCTCTGAATTCCTGTAGATTAATATTTTGCTCTCCTCAACTGCAGAATGAAATCTAGCTGGCTCCCTGAAAAAGCCCTTTCCCCTATAGCTGTCTCAACTGAAAGCTATTTGTGTTTTAATTTCTCTAGTGTCTTCTGACTACCACTCTAAGAGCAAGTCTCTCCTCTGGCCACAAAGCTCTAGCCCAGTGATTCTCATTCAGTCAATACCACTCCCTACAAGGCATGGAATTTTGTGAAGGCATTTTTGGTCATATTGATGAGTAAAGGATGCTACTGGTTTATGGATGAGAAGCATGGAATGAATATCTTGCAATTTCAAAAATTAGTCCCTCTAAGAAAGAACTGACCCACATTCCATTCAACCATAGAATGTAATACTGAACAAGTCATGCAGGTGAAAAATCTATTTATAATTATCTGAGCCTAAACATATTTTACCTCTAAAAAACAGTGTGTTTGCAGCATTTAAAAATATAGAGAGATCTTTCCAGAAAGACAACTATACCCTGTAAATGATATTTTGTTAGTAATCTTATGAAAAAATTTGCCTGACATTTCAGAAAATGTCACTAACAGCAAAACTATTCATGGTATTTTAGTCATTAATAAAGCACACTTTTATCAGTCCAAAACAAAGTTTGAAAGCCAATGCACTATTTTTATAGCTCTAAGACTTTGCTTGAGGCAACAGACTGCACCATCACAATAGCAGCATCACCACAATATATCACACTTATAACAAAACATGACATATATAGTATATCTTCAATGTTTGCTGAACTAAATACTGGGGTGCACAGTGAAAAAACGAGACTAGACTGAACCAGGTTACAAGGACACTGAGACTAAGGAGAAACTGGGGCTTAAAGTCCTAAATACAAAGTAACCAGCCAATCATCACTTAATTTCTTGAACAAATGAGAGACATACTGGTTTTGAAAGACTAACCATAGAGTGATATATATGTGAAATACGCAAATAAACTTGACTTAGAAATCTTAAGGCTGTAGTTTCCACTACTAAAATTTTTATTACTATACCTCAAAGGTTTTTTGGGCTTTTTTGTTTTTTTCAGCTCAAACTCATTTCCCTTTTATTAAAGTCCAAGTTACCATTACATCATTTGGTATTCAATAAAGGAAAACTTTTTCAAATAAGGTAAAATGTCATCATCAGTATTTCCAGGTGGTTGTTTACAGTCAAGTAGCATCATGCATAAATCCTTGAGAAGCCCATCCATGAAGTTTATACTTTGTCAAGGCCCAATTCCTCTGGAGTGGGGAATCTCAATTCATTTAAAGTTGATCTAAGTTCCTGAATGACTTAGGGGTAGATTTCCTTATAAGGTCCAGCTTTGTCCTTAACAACCTCTAGGATGCAAACTGCACTAGCAAAATCATTTAACCACCTGCATGCCAGCAAAGCAGCATCACTGATTTTGGGTTTTAGAACCACATCATAGCCAACAAGCATGTTCATCCCTTTACACAATTTTCAGGCATCAGTATCTGGCTTGTTGAAGTATGTCACCCAGCAAGCATCAAACTCCTCATCTGTTTCCTGTGAACCACAAGAGTAGCAGCATACTGACTGGACAGTGGCAGCGGGGCTGACGGCCTGGGGCCAGGTACAGGAGGCCTCAAGGGCTGGTGAGGGCCGTTACAGCTGCCGCTACAGTGTCTCTGGTAGAGAGTGATGCCAAACCTAATGGTGAAGGCAGCCTGTACTCTAAGTCAAGGTTTTTAATATATCAAAAATGTAGTAAGTTCATAGAATGAAATAACTAAAAAGGATCCATTTCATGGTAGCTTTTCCTTATCAATTTTATAAAGCAGAATTCCACAAAATTCAGGAGTTCAGAAAAAGCAATCAACATATCATTTGTCAACTTTATTCTTTTTAAAAAAGACGTATTTATTTGAGAGAGGGAGTGCAAGTGTGTGAACCAGCGGGAGGGGGGTGGGGGATGGGAACAGAGAGAAAGGGAGGAGCAGACTTCCCCGCTGAGCACGGAGCCCCACTGAAGCCCCACAGAAGCCCCACTTGGAGCTCAATCTCAGGACTCTGAGATCATGACCTGAGCTGAAATCAAGAGTCAGATGTTTTACCAACTGAGCCACTCAGGCGTCCACATTTGCCAACTTTAAACACAATTTTATTAAGGTATTTTTAAATGTTTCTAATATTTGGAAAACCGCATACTCCACAGGACTTTTTACTTACATTAGTAAGAATTCTTGGACACTAGGGGTATACCTAAGCATAACAGATAATCATCATTCACAACTATTACTTATCTGAAACTATGCATACAAAACAAAATACAATTCAAAAAATTGTGATTCAAACACATTAGAAATTGCTAAAATTAATTTTTGTTAAATATAAATGCTTAAGCCAAGTTTTGAGACTTTGATATTTTGACAGAATAAACTGTGTGATATACTATCTAGTTCTTGGAAGAGTTCAGCTAGATAACTGCTTCACATTCCTTTCTCTTTTTTCACATCTGTTCTCTTTCATAAGCGATGAGTCTTACAAAGAATGAAACAATTCATTCATCTCCAAACAATATTGAATAGTTCATAAAATCCATTAAAAAATGCTACTTCCTTTAATTTTCAGAATCCCCCCAAATTTTAATATCCTCTTCTATCCAAATGCTGAAGTCTATATAACATATGCACATTTGATCTTAAAATAAAGAATCCACAAAATTCCTTAAGTGTTCTGGTTTTTCAATAAATTTTTGCAAAGTATAAATACTTCTCTATAAAGCTCTAGCACTAGGGAACAGGGAAACATTTTCTTCATATGAATCAGAATGAGGACAAAAATTACAACAGAACTAAAATGAAATGCAAATTTCAAACAGCCAGGAAAATTTAACTGTATCTATGTATAATAAATCATATAAATGTGGCTCTAAAAGCATTCTGATTGTCCTCTGCATTTAAAAGAAAATCAAATAAGCAATCCTAGCAAAGCTTTTAGGGAAAAGAAAGAAAAGCTATATAGCTCCAAGAAAATGAAAAAAAGTTTCTATTTGGGAGCACACAATTACAAACCATGAATATGGGTAAGTGGCCGTGCTTTCCAAAATGAAAAGTTACTATTATCCATGAAAGGCATCAGGAAAGTTGAGATTTTCTTCAGTAAGACCACGTCAATCCTATCAGTACCGCTGTGCTTTATCTGTATCTCTCTGGTAATACCCTTTTTACATCCTCCATTACTCCTTTATCTAGCATATACCAGTCTGTCATCACTCAACCTCTGCCTAGCTTTTCCTTACCTTCCTTCCCCTGCTCCTAAGCCAAGAGGCTTATTTTGACTGGTTAAACAAAAGAAACTTTCCAACATAACAAAAAGAAAACTGAAATAAGATCAAATTAATAAGTATCTCTACATGAAAAGAACTGAACAAAATGAACAAATGACCCCTCTCTCCTCTCATCAGGTGGCTGAAAAAGCCATGTATATCTGTATCACAATGATTACAAACGACTACTACTGCTAGTACTACTACAACTACTACTACTATTACTACTACTACTACTACTGCACACAGCCCTAAGTCAGAAAGTATGGGAACTAAATGGAGTAAATTAAAATGTATGAAATTTCCAAAACTACTTATTAAACAATAATTCAGTAACTGAATGAGTTATGCTAACAACTTTGTAACATCTAACAGAAGCACTCTGATTTCATGGATTTAAAAGCTGAATTTACAATAAAAGTTAGCATTTTCAATAAAAAAGAAATCTTAGTTGTAAAGAATCCCAAAATATAACCCTCCAAAAACACAAAATGAAACCAGAATCTCATTCTTACACAGTTTTAAAGAACCTTTCTCACCATTAAAATCTGCACCAATACCATCAGATACGACTCAGCCATGGTCAGACCCAACCACACAATCTTGTGCTGGGATCCCATTGGACCTCGGACCTAAGCAAGTGTTAAATTCTCTATATAGCAATATTCATGATTAGACAGGTAGCACTCAAGCACTCTCATTTTCAGCCATTTCAACTAATACTAGTAATAATAATTTTTTAAAAATAATTTTAAAACTGTAGTTAGGTACTTTTAAACAGAAAATGACATTTTTCATAATTACAAAATTAATGTACATTACCAAAACACTTTTTTCTTTTTAAGATTTTATTTATTTATTTGACAGAGAAACACACAGCGAGAAAGTGAACACAAGCAGGGGGAGTGGGAGAAGGAGAAGCAGGCTTCCCGCGGAGCAGGGAGCCCGATGTGGGGCTCCATCCCAGAACGCTGGGATCATGACCTGAGCTGAAGGCAGACGCTTAACAACGGAGCCACCCAGGCGCCCCACCAAAACACTTTTAGAATAAAAAAAGAGGAGCATCTGGGTGGCTCAGTTGGTAAAGCATCAGACTCTTGATTTCAGCTCAGGTCATGATCTCAGGGTCCTGAGATCAAGCCCTGGGAGTCTGCTTCTCTCCCTTCCTCTCCTTGCCCCACCCCCCAATACCCCTCCCCCCCTCCCCCCCACTCTCTCTCTTTCTAAAATAAATCTTAAAAAAAAAACAAAAACAGACAACTGGTATCACTTTGGTACAAATCCTTTCTTCTACTAGAACTTTTTTCTTAAATTCAGGTAATTACAGGCATCCTGTTGGGACTTACTTGCACCATCTTTTTTTTTCAACAAAAATTTTAGCAGCTGCATAGTATGATATCACATTATTAATACACCATGATTTGTTTAATCATATCTGGGTGTGGGTCATACAAACTAAATAGTCTTTCATATAAATTCTAGTGTACATCTCTAATTTTCGTGGCTCTTTAAGCATGCTGCCAAATCTTCTGCCAAGAAGGCTGTCTAATCCTTATTACTTTTTTTTAACTCTCAAACATATGAGGCAAATAATGGTTTGACTGAATCCTAGTTAGCAGAATGAACTTGTGTTATCTTTACTGACTTTATGTATTTCTTTATGTGGCTTTACGTTCCTCACTATGTCTCTTTTCAATTTTTATGTTAGTTCTCAAAGCTCTTAATACAGTAAGATGGTAACTTCTGTCTATCATATAGCCAATCTTTCCTAGCTCACCTTTTAATTCTATTTAAGTTTTCCTTTTGAAATTTTCTCCCTGTGGTTTTATGTTAAGAAAATGTTTTCCCTGGCGCCTGGGTGGCTCAGTCGTTAAGGGTCTGCCTTCGGCTCAGGTCATGATCCCAGGGTCCTGGGATCGAGCCCTGCATCCTCCCTGCTCAGGGGGGAAGCCTGCTTCTCCCTCTCCCACTCCCCCTATTTGTGTTCCTACTCTCGCTGCCCCTCTCTCTGTCAAAAAAAAAAAAAAAAAATTAAAAATGTTTTCCCATTTTGAGAGCTTTAGTAAACACATACACTTTCTAATTTTTACCATCTCATTATTAATTTTTTAACTCATCTCCTATTTAATTTGTCATATAGTCAGGCTGGAAACAAATGTGTTTCCTTTTGTTGTAATTAGCAATTGTTCTAGCCACATACATGGAATAATCCAGAACTGCAGCACTGGTAGCGGGTTGTTTGAGTAATGGCTCCTGGAGGGCTCTAGCACCCCCCTCCAAGTTTCATACCCAGGGGTTCTGTACAACCCATCTCCTCACCATGGATACAAAATGCTACCTTTATTATATATTTTTATATATGGGTATGTTTTTAGCTTTCTGTTTGTTCCACTGATCTATCTATACTAATACCCAAATCACATTACTTTTATCATTGTAAGTAATATCTAGCAGTGCAATTATTATTCATTTTTAAAACTCTCTTGACCATTCCCAGCCAATGTATTCTCCTAGTAGATTATTTCAATACATTTGAAGTAATGTATAAATTACTTGGAAAAAACTACTGACAACATTTATTAGCTGTGTGACCTTGTAAAATGGGGACAAGAGCAGCTCCACATAATAGGGTTGTTGCTAAATAGGTTAGCAATAAGTTAGAACTAAGGAAATGAAAGTAGATATAGACAATGGATAGACATGGCAAGCAGAAGTAGAACCTGACTGGATTGGGAAAGCCAAAAGCAATCAAGTAGCAGTAACAAGATGACTCCTGGCTATCTAGCTCATGGTGTCATTCATGTACACAGAAAATTTAAAAAGGGAAATGACGAGGAGTTTGGTATTGAGCATTTGAAATATTTGTGGGATATACAAGAGGAAAACAAAGACCAAGGTACAGATCAAAGACTAATCCTCTTCTAAAACTGCAGGGAAGGCTCTCAATATGGATCTAAATGCAGATAACTTAGACAATACAGCCAAAAAAAAATTTTTTTTGAGAGAGTTCTGATTGAGAGCTCTCTAGTTTCTTCTCTGAGAAGTTAATTGTGCTCTTCTGCTGACAGTCATGGGGAGAAGTTTAGGATAAGGTAATGGGTAGGAGGTGGGTTAAAAGTTTAAACTACCTATAGTAGGAAACATAAAAGTAAGGGAAATAAAAATACATAAAGGACTTTCAGACAAGTGCTGAGGGTCTAGCTCAGAATGAAGAACCTAAGACTTCAAAATGGCACCAATCTGTGATATCTGAAAACTCATTAGTGCTATGAGTCCAATTCTATTATGAAAATTTATTTATCAATATTTTCAGCCATTTATCTAATTATTTCTGGAATGGATGTGAAAGAGGGTCTTTCCATATCCCTCAATTGTTGAAACAGGTAATTCAGAAGCAAGTCCTGACCAGCAGGATATTAACTGTGCAATTATACTTGAATATATTAGCTATGTTAGTATCATTTCCCATCAATATCTGACTCTCCTGTGGAATTTTTTTAAGTTATTAAACTTAGTTAATCCAGGATCATACTAGTTTTAGGTGGAAATTCTTTCCACAGCCCTATATTATACACTTTCTTCTATTATCTACAACCAGGTCTCAACCTAATTAGACTTGTTCTAATGCTTAGCAGTTGGGAGTAACAGGCCTGGGTATTTACAACATACAAATTCCTCAACATGAGTCACACAAACAATGCTAGGAAAACAAAGTAGGCACTAGTATAAGTAAAGAGACTATCTTCAGAAAGAACTATTAAAAAAAGACAAATATGCAAAACATTCTATCTTAAATGTATCGATGATGGCTCTTAAGCATAGTGCTAAGGTCAGAAAAATAAACATCATACTCTTCAGCTCAACAATTCACACATTACTGATTACAGCCCTAGAGAGCAATGACATGAACAATCAAAGAAAACGAACAATCTAAATTATCTCTATTTAGTTTCCAACTATTATCAGATTTAAACAATCCAGTATTCACAGACTTCCTTCAGCTACATCCAATGATGCAATCTAATCCCATGAGTTATTCCTCAACTTCCAAGATATTTGGGCAATATACTGAACCACTCTATGCTTGTTCTGCTCATCTCCAAAATGGGGATAACACCAATAGCTATGCCCCATAGAACTGTAAGGATTAAAGGAAATAATGAATGCAGAAAAGCTAAGAACAGTAACACACAGGGCGCCTGGGTGGCTCAGTTGGTTAAGCGACTGCCTTCGGCTCAGGTCATGATCCTGGAGTCCCTGGATCGAGTCCCGCATCGGGCTCTCTGCTTGGCAGGGAGCCTGCTTCTCCCTCTGACCCTCCCCCCCTCATGTGCTCTCTCTCTTTCTCTCATTCTCTCTGTCTCAAATAAATAAATAAAATCTTTAAAAAAAAAAAAAAGAACAGTAACACACACAGCACTTAGTAAATACTGTATTATCATAACTCTCATCAAAGAACACTCAGACATACATTTAAACATGGTAATGACAAGAAGAGCTAACTTTTACTGTACACTTACTATGAACTAGGCATTTTTCTAATACTTTACTTGGATTATTTCAGTTAATCCTCACAGATAGGTACTACTATAGATTTATTTGGTCAATGCTGCTTCAGCTGGAATCTCTTTCTCCTTACTTCTCTATGCTTCCAACTCCAAGTATCCAATTCTTCCACATAGTAGGAATATATATGTTTATTGAATGAAACCTTGTCTGATTATTTCAAATGTAAAAATCAGATTATAAAGCCTCAAATTCTTAATACTTAACTCATTCTAGTTCTTTTCTTTCTTTTTTAAAGATTTTATTTTTTTATTTGAGAGAGAGAGAATGAGAGAGAGAGAGAGCACATGAGAGGGGGGAGGGTCAGAGGGCGAAGGAGACTCCCTGCTGAGCAGGGAGCCCCCTGTGGGACTCAATCCAAGGACTCGATCCAGGGACTCCAGGATCACGACCTGAGCCAAAGGCAGTCGCTTAACCAACTGAGCCACCCAGGCGCCCCTAACTCATTCTAGTTCTTGATTACCTACCACTACATAGCTCCTTTCATTTCATGTTACCTAATTAGATTTTAAGGTTCCCAAAAGCAGGTACCTCATCCAGTACTGTTTCTGGATCCTTCAGTCTCTTGTCAGTAGTAACTACAGAATGGGAAGTTAATAAATACAAATGCATATTTCCTAATTTAATATTTCCTAAGAACGTACTATAATATTTTAAAATAATTTTCATAGCAAATTTATTCACTTATTCGAGGACATTCCTTCTGCTTAAAAATACAATTTGAAAAATACTCAGGCACACAGAAATAACTTCTGATAACCACCTTCCATCTTATCCCAAATTCATTACAGATTCTAATGAGAAACACAGGATTTTCAAGAACTCTCATACATAGCATGCTCTAAGAAACACTATACAAATGCAGTAAAGTCTTATTTCTCCAGCACTGAACAAGCCAAACTTCCCTATGTTCTAAATAATTAATATGGGTCACTCTCAATCTCAAACCCCTCTCCCCAAATAATGAAAAGCAGTGATTATTAAATTCAGAGGATCTAAAATTAAGCCTAAAAAGACTGCAGGCAGAAGCTTTGAAACTTTTAAAATAAGTTATGTCTTTCTAGTTTTTGTGGGAATGTTTATTTATAAAATCATTTAGAATTTCCTATAAACTACCTATTGAGATTTTGGGAGGCAGGAAAAGAGAAGACTATGGAAGAGAAAGCAATATACTGCATGTCGAGATTTCTCCAATGCAATGTGCTTTTTCCGAGAATTTAGAAATATTTGGATAAACACGACAGAATAATTTGTATACATACTTGAACAAAAGGAATGATAGCACTGAATCCTTTGGAACTGAGCAATTATCCTGGAATCTCTTTTATGCTTGGAGAAACAAAACCACCAAAGAGCTCCTCTCTATTTTAGCCAGAATTTTCAATAGAGAACATTACCATTTGGTCAGTACTACTAAAAAGAAATTACTAAATAAGGGAAGGTTATAGGAAAAGGAGTCCTAGAGAAGAAAGGAGAGTCACAGTTTTGCTAAGGTTTCTACTTGCTAAGGTTTCTACTTGCTAAGGTTTCTACTATTTTCTGTAGATGTTTTACACAAAACCTACCTTTTCGGTTTAGTGTCTCTGAAGTGCATCTTCAGTCTTCTTTTTTCCCTTAGGAACATTCATCTAGCCCCTCCTCTTAGGAAGCTCTACATTTCTGTTTAAATTTCCTTGTCCCCTAGACCCAAACTCTCCCATCCACAATATAGTCCATCTGAAAAAAACTTAACATATAAATCATTCATACTAATATGAACTTCCATTAAGAATGGTTTCTCTCACAAAAAATAGAAAGTGTATGTCTATATAATACAAACTAAAACTGATCTTGAATGTGAGCCAGCACTTGGCACAGAGGCTGGCAACTATAGGTATTTAAAAATTAAGTAGATGAATGAACAACTTAACATGTGAACCAATGAATCTACTTTTGCCTAGCAAGCTCCCACCCACCAAGGGTCTTTCCTCAGCACTCCCTTAGTCCTAGGATCCTCCATTTCTCTCCCATCCGTTGGCCCCAAGACTCAAGGATCCAAGTTCTACTTGCTGTACCTTATTCTTCTATCCCAGGCCTACAATCACTGGGTAACCCAAACACGCAACCAGCCTGTATAACCAAGAGAGATTCTGCCTTCTGCCTTCTCAAACTCTTTAATCCTTTGGATACACAATATCCCAGGCATGAAGAAGAGAAAGACTACTTGGGAGCACAGGGGTGTAGCTTAAAGGAAGTCAATCCTAGAATAGTTTGACAGGTAGGGATCTTGGAAGAGAACTTAAGAATATATGTATCTGAGAGTCTGAGGTCAAGAGAAATAACTAAAAACTGTAGTAGCAGTGGCTAGATAGTAAAGAAAATAAAAGGAGAACTAAAAATTTAATCTCAATTTTGTCTAATTACCATATAACACCCACCATTAAATGGTGGATTCATTTTACTTTAAATTTTATTAGATAACATTAAACTCTATTTGTGCCCTTAATTCTCAGGTTTTATTGATTATACAAATGTAGTTAAACTGATTTTTTTAATTTGTTAGTACATGATCATGCTAAATCAAATGTAGTAACAACAGTAACAGTTAATCACAGAGCACTTCTGTGTCAGGCACTGGTCTAAGTGCTTTTCAGAGAATAACTCTTTTAACCTTCACAACCCTGTAAAAGATAGGTACTATTATCAATCCCACTTTATAAATTTAGAAGCAGTTAAGTAACTTACCTAAAGTCACACAGCTAACAAGTGATGGAACTATGATTTGAACTCAGATAATGTGGTTGCAGAGCGTATGGTCTTAACCACTAAGCCATATTTACTATTCTGTGGTGACTAGCTTATTCTCTACTCTTAACAAAAATTTTTTAAAAAGGGGGTCTCAAATACAACAGATATTTTATACAATGTTTATTAATAGGATTAAGAAAGTCTAATGATTTACCAAGGGAAACTGCATATCTCCTTTCCTGAGCATTCTGAAAAATCATAAATACTTATCTGAGATGGTGTAAGATGGAGGTGGGGGGAGGGTGTATAATAGGAAAAATATATTTTATTACATCAAAGATGCCAATGACTGAAAACATACCATTATTTTACATGCCACAACACACAAAAAAATCTGCCAAACTATAATACAATGTTATTTTAAAACGTATCTTTTTTTTTTTTAAGATTTTTTAAATTTATTTATTTGACAGAGAGAGCTAGCGAGAGCAGGAACACAAGCAGGGGGAGTGGGAGAGGGAGAAGGAGGCTTCCCGCCGAGCAGGGAGCCCCATGCGGGGCTCGATCCCAGGACCCTGGGATCATGACCTGAGCCGAAGGCAGACGCTTAACGACTGGGCCACCCAGGCGCCCCTAAAACATATCTTAAATGAAAAGTGAACAAAGGTATAACTATGTCAATGAACTACAGTCACTTATCAAGGAAACTTCAATATATAGTTGCTTAATAGATGAGACCATGTAAAAGAAAATTAGTATTTCTTGAAATCTGCTATATCATTCTGGGAATCTACATATGTAGAAGAAATTAGACTTGAAAACAAACTAAAACTGGGGTTTAAACTGTGGTTGTAGAGAATTTCAAAACTACATGAGAAACTGGTTTATCAACCATATGCCTAGATTAGTTAGCTGGGGCTACCATAACAAAACACCACACAATGGGGGCTTAAAGAGAAATTTAATTTTCTCACAGTTCTGGAGGCTGGAAGTCCAAGACCATGGTGTCAGCAGGTTTGGTTTCTACTGACACCTCCCTCCTTGATTTGCAGACAGCTGTCTTCTCACAGTACCCTCTTACGGCCTTGTGTGTGTGTGTGTGTGTGTGTGTGTGTGTTTCTCTGGTGTCTCTCTCTATTATTATGGACACCAATCATAATGGTTTGTGCCCGCCTCTTACAATCTCATTTAACCTTAACTATCTCTTTAAAGGCCCTATCTCTAAATGTAGTCATACTGGAGGTTAGGGCTTGACTCAATCCATAACAATATACGAGAGCTGATCTTAGTGGAACCCATTCCTAGAATGCAAAACATCATTTCTGTTATAGGGAGCTACTGTTGAGGTAATAGTCCTCAGTACGAAGTCATTTCTACATTAGGATCAATAACAACAACAACAACAAAATCAGAATAGCTCTTCATTTGAGATTAAAATAAATTATTCTGGGATTTTTAAGAATTGTTTAAGGCTCAAGAAAGTGCCCTTATTTCTGGTTCTTGCTATATTCTCATACTAGAATCAATTTACATTTTATATGACAAAGGCAAATACTGCTTTCAGGCAATTTTTGCACATTATTCTATATATTACTTAAGAGTAAGAATTACTATTTACCTTTGACTCACTAGCACCTCACAAAGTGCTGGGCATGTAGTAACTGCTTAGTAAGTATCGGCGGGAGGGAAAATTGAAAGAAGAGAAGGAAGAAATAAGTTGTTAATTTAGATACAGCAGTCTTTTAACTCTTACTAGCTTTTAGTAGGTACTCTGCAAATTACTTGAACCAAAATACTTAACATTCAAAGAAGGTATAAAGATACATCCAGCAAATTTAAGGTCTAACACTTCAGCTGGTTCTTAGCTTCATGTCACAAATCATAAAAGTAGAAAGCAAGAAAATCCCACGAACAAAACGTCAGCTCCCCTGAATGAGCATTTAAATGCTAGCTGAAAACAGAAAACACAGTTTAAAAGACTTTTCAAAGCTTAGAGGGTCTATTTAATTGCCAGTAAGTCTACTAGTTCAAAAGCTGGTTTTTGAAGCCCACTGATTCTACTGTTTCAACAAGAAACTTTTACAAAATTTTATCTGCTTCACCCCCCAAAAAGCCTACATAAAACACAGCATTTACATATAATGCCTACTCTAAACTCCAGATATTCAGAAACTATCCATGCAATAAGCTGTCAGCTCATTCAGGGTTTATCATCTGTATGGCTCCACTCTACAAGAGGAAAAGTAGAAGCCTAGAGTAGGCTAGAGATAGGTGAAAAGAAACATTCTTAATGATTACCCACTATTTTTCAATTGTAAAGGAGTATCAGAATGTATGTACAAACCAAAAATAAAGCAGTATCTAAATATATGGTTGGGGGTGCCTGGGTGGCTCAGTTGGTTGAACATCCAACTCTTGGTTTAGGCTCAGGTCATGATCTCACGGGTGGTGAGACTGAGCCCTGCGTCAGGCTCTGCACTCAGTGGGGAGTCTGCTTAAAGGTTCTCTCTCCCTGCCCCCCACTACTGGTGCGCTTGTACTTGCTCATGTGCGTGTGCATGCTCTCTTTCTCTCTCAAATATAAAAATCTTTAAATGTTTGGTTGGGATCTTAACCGTAACAGATACATGAACAAAGGTGGACCATTTTTAGTTTATTATTTGGGTCCATGCTTCTCCATAAATTTAGATAATTAAGTATGAAAGCAAATAGTAGTAACACTACTTTGATTTGACACATCTGAATCAATGAACATTAACACACATAGTTATTTAGAAAGGAAAACACTCCTTCAGTACAAATGTGCTTATTATGTGGTTTCTTGTATTTGTAATTGAAATTTAAGACGTTTAAATTGCCAAAATCCCATATGATTGAGTTTTAGTTTATTTTAAAAGGATCCAAAGTTCTTGATCTCATATGTCAGAAGAACTGAACAAAACTTCTATAATGAGAAAACAAAATGCCTACAGAAAATGGTAAGTTCATTTTGTCTTAATTCTGACATTTACTGAAAAATGTTCTTGTGTAGCATACTTTTCAAAGCCTTTCAAAGAATGATAATAATATGCTTTTCCTATTACATAGTTCAGATCAAATTATATGCCTAACAATTACAAACGTAAGTATTCATTTACATACCTTCTTTCAGTGTTCAGAACACACTTCCTATTGACCAAATCACTTACGTGAAAGATTTAAATAAGACATTACATAACAAAAATTCCATTTCTCTTTAGTTGTTTTCCTATTCCCTTTATCAAATACTTTCTGAGCTATATACTTAAATATCGATATCCTCATTATCCCAACTATAGCATTGCTTTGTATAATCTGAAGGCCCATGGAGCCAGCTCAATGTTAATCTGGTTATAGCAATTCAAACAACTCCTTTCAGGAGTAAGCCCAGTATCTCAATTAGGAACAAGAGGGTTTCAGTCAGGTTCTACTACTATGTACCTACCCTTAAAATAGTGTCTCTACTTTTTTATATAACCACATTTAGTGATGTTCAAATGAAATTATGCTTATTAAAATACCTCATAAAATGTTACTTGTTACACAAACAATCTAATGGATACACCATTCCTTCAAATATTTACATGCAAGGCAGTGTTAGCAAATGGGGACTGAGAAACAAAACAGAAAGAATCCCTCTCCTCATGGAACTCAGACTCTAGCTGTGGAAATAATTAATATATTTAATCTCAGTTTCCTTCCACTAAAAATGACAACGAAGAAATGTTAAAAAGATATTAGCACATAATGACAAAAAAATAAGGCAACAGAATGAGAGATGACAGCTAAGTCTTGGACTACAGAAAGCAGACGGACAACTGCTGATTTAGCAGAGCAGATAAAGCTGAAATCTACACATCAATCAAAAAAGGAAAAGTATACCAAGGAATTGAAGAAAAGGCTTAGGAACTAGAAGTATCAGAAGTCCCCTAAAGGCAAGGGAGAGGGGAGGGTTGGGCAAAGAAAGGAGGAATAATGAAAATTCTATATAAAAGGAAATTAGGACAACCTGCTCCCTACCCTCATCCACTATTTTCTCCCCACAGACAAGGTTTACTCTT
The DNA here is from genome assembly GCF_054177405.1 of Leptonychotes weddellii. Taxonomy (NCBI): domain Eukaryota; kingdom Metazoa; phylum Chordata; class Mammalia; order Carnivora; family Phocidae; genus Leptonychotes; species Leptonychotes weddellii. Next base: position 124,743,502 of record NC_138373.1, read on the forward strand.
TACAAATACTGAACCAAAGAGGTGCCTGACTCTGAGACATCAGTAACAGAGACATCGGTAACAGTTAAGGGTGGAGGTGAGGAATGAATCACGCTGAAACAAGGACTGAACATACGTACATATAAAATAGCGTAATTTTTAAAAAACAGTGTCATTTAAAAAAATAGTGTCCTTTTCAGTACCCTTCACCACATGGATCTCAAAACATCCAATGACAAAAGTGTAATAAGTATTCCCCATAATTTCAGACTTACCCAAGTTGTTAAATACAGTAAGTATAATGCTTCTTGCTAACCAAAAAGCCATATTTCGCTATCAAAATAATTTATTATTTTCAAGTTTAGATAGAAAGAGAGAAAAAGGACAAAAGAAATTATTTTCAGAGGTTAGGTGATCATCCTGTCAGGAATGCTTTAGGCAATGAGTAAAAAGGTAATCAACACAATTTTAAATAGCACACAAATGGTTATGTAGTTATTTTAACATACATTAGAAAAAATATTGCTAGTATACTGAATCTATAATTTCAGAGATATTATTGCTTAGCCAAGGCTAAATTTAAAAAAAATATTATTGTAAATACTAACAAGGCACTTTGCAGAAATAACAGCAGTATGTAAACATCTAAACTTTGAGGCACACTACTGCAGAGACAATGACTAAATTAGCTGGTGACGTTAAGACCAGATAAAATTCCTTCAAACTCCAAGGATTCCTTCAAATCTGATTCTAAAAACATTTTTAATAAGGGTGCCTGGCTGGCTTAGTCCGTAGAACATGCAACTCTTGATCTCAGGGGTGTAAGTTCGAGCCCTATGCTGGGTGTAGATTACCCAAAAAATAAAATCTTTTAAAATAAAATTTTAATAGGGGCACCTGGGTGGCTCAGTTGGTTAAGCAATGGACCCTCGGTTTTGGCTAAGGTCATGATATCAGGGGTCATGAGATGATCTCCATGCTCAGCGTGGAGTCTGCTTGGAATTCTTTCCCTCTTCTTCTCCCTCCCCCTCTGGCCCTCCCCCCCTTTCTCTCTCTCTCTCTCTCAAAAATGAATAAAGAAATAAAATTTTAACAGACCTATTTTAGGAAGCAAATATTTTCTGGATCTATACTGACATAATGTATATGACCAAAGGGATGCTTTTGCAGACATTTTCCCAAGAAAGGATATAACACTAGACAAAATTAATTCTTTGAGCTATAGTAATTTAAAATTTTGAAAACAGAATAATACATTAATGAAGAAATAAGGAAGCACTCAGAAAAAAAGAGAGAGGAGATTTATAAGTTATATTAATAGAAACTACCATTTACTGAGGTTCTACTATGTACTGAGTCAGACAATAGAAATAGGCAGTCTTCACAAAACTCTCGTTTATAGATTAAAAATCAAGACTCAGAGATTAAATAATTAGCCGTGGTCCCAGCTGGGGGGAAGAAGGGAAAAAATTGAGAAATAAGGGAAAAAATTATTTGCTAACCACCAAATTCTTAATATAGTTTCCTAACATTCCTAACATCTAAAAATCCATAAAGTAAATGACTAAAGACTATTAGGCAAACAAAATGGTCAATAAATTAGATTTACTACAATTAACATTCCAAGGAGATATTATCCCCACAAAAACCATCAATCTGATAAAACAGATTCATCATGTTCATCTTATTCTAGCTGAGGATTTAATTACATTGCTGGTTCAGCCAATGAAGTTATAGCAAAAAGAATGCCCAAAACTTAAATGGTCACATGCCACTTTTCAATTACACAAAGTCAGAAGTTATTTAGCAGCCCAACGAAACAACAACAACAAAATTTGGCCATATGCTTTATATTTCTATGACCTGTGTCCTTAAAATGCCAAAGGATGTTTAGCAGTTAAACTTAAATTCTCTAAGTTTTCAGAAATCCTCCCATATTTGTATTATCATAAAAAGTAGTAATTTTGTGAAACTGAAGGGAGACTCTGCTATTCATGCTTTTAAAATGTGCTTTTAATTTTTCTGACTACTAAAGGCTATAATAATGTCACTTGGAAAACAGAAGGCTGAGTGAGCATCTGAGGGTAAAAAGGAATGTTTTCACAGGCTCAGTTGGTAAATACCACTGGCTCTAGATGAACATTCTTCCCTAACTGGAAGCCAATCACAATTTAACTTGAAAAATCTCCTTGTTAACACAGAGCAATGGGAGATCGTATTATCTCAATTATCCCTTCACTTAAACTCAAGGGTTCAACTAATACTTTAAACATTATCAACATCCGTTCCTTTTTACTGTGTTTCCAAGTAAGTCCATACCCAGAGTTAAGATTTAGCTAAACTAGTCAACAAGCCTACATGTTAGTTCTCTAGTTTCGGTACTACAAAAAGCTGATTTTTATACTTCATACTTTGCAAACATTCAATTTGCAAGTTACAATACAAGTGCTCTAAGGGAAGAACTTGAGACCCCCAATTCAAAATTTTAATGTCATAGCAATCATTCCTTGTATTACACACAGCAGTAATCAACACAGCTGAATAAGGGCAATATGATGGGAAGATATAATTCTACACAATTCCAGAGTAATAAATCTGCAATCAGTAAATCTACTTGGATACTAGAGTACATGACCTTGAACAGAAAGAACTAGGTGTCCAGGAGATGCATGAAGTATAATCATATGAAATAAATAAAAATTTTAAAATTAAGCAAAATATTACATTTCTGAAATTTAAAGTATTTTTCTTTCTTCTGATATAAATCTTTACTCTATGTGACTGAATAGGTAATACACTATAAACATGAAAAGGCAATTCAGAAAACACCAACACCCAGTTAAGTAGGTGTAAACATGTACTATCTCAAAGAAAAACAAATTATAACCAAAAAAGAGAGAATTGATTAAAGATATTATGGCACACAATTCAAATTTGAAGCTTTCCCTTATAAACCTGAATCCTCAATCCCAGATCTTAGTCTTCCATATCTTGGCTCAATCTCTCAATATAGATGCCCCATGTGGTATCTCAGCTTCCATCTGGCCAGAGGATCAGGTTATTCTTACCTCTAGGCTGGACTAGCAAAACAAACACTCAAGTAACAATAAGAAAATATTTCAAGGAGGAAAGGAATAGTCCCAAGGCTTAAATCCCTTGGTCCCTTCTAGAGTGGATTTCTGAACCACTATTCATAGCTGTAAAACACTAGAAAGGACTGATATGATCAGTATTTAAAATTTAGACTATAAAAGGAAAGAAAAGGAAGCAACCCATGTCACTCAACTTGATGAATGGATGAACAAACACAAACAAAAGTGGTATATATGTGTGTGTGTGTCTATACACATACACACACACACAGCCTTAACAGGGAAATTCTGACACACACTACAACATGCATGAGCCTTTTAAGACATATACTAAATGAAATAAGCTAGTAACAAAAGGATAAATACAGTACAATTCCACTTCTATGAGGTACCTAAAGCAGTCAAATTCATAGACAAAAAGTAGAATAATGGTTGGGGGGGTGGGGAGAAGGAAGGGGAAATGGGGAATTACTGTCCAATGGAGTATCAGTTGGGAAGATGATAAAGTGGCTGCACAACAATGTAAATGTATTTAATGCCACTGAACTGCACACTTTAAGACAGAATGGTAAATTTTATGTTATGTATATTCTACCACAATAATAAAAAAGGGAAAGGAAAGATAAAAATGATTAAGCTCACAACTGCAAAGACCCTTTAAGACTTTCAAAAACACTAGTGGAATTTAAATATTTAATTGACTAAGTAATACAAGGATATTCTTTGGCTAAATATACCTTGTAATACAGACTACAACCTGATGAATGTGAGGATTTGAGCTGATAAAGGAAAGGCTTTCAATACAAGTCCACTTAAATCTTTCATATGGAAAAATCTTCAGATTTGTGATTCTATGGAGAATGTCAATTCAAAAGCTCTTTGGAAAGAGTTCAATGATAAAATAAGATAAAAATATGGACCATCATGCCCTTACTTCATTTTCCAAACTCTGTATTAACCTTTTCCTGAAAGGCATGCATATTCTGTAGCAAATCTTTTCATCAATCACCATGTGAAAACCTTTGGCAGGGACACTGTGCATTCCTGGGAGGATTTAAATGAGTTTGTGAGAGACTGAAACCTGGCTTAAAAGCAAAGAATTGGATTTAGAATTTGACAAAGAGTTTCTTTTCTGAAGAACTTAAAATGTTCTATCATGAGTTTTCATATTTATTTGCTCCATCGTTAGCAAAGTAGCAAAATAAAATTATCTTTGGTAGTTTTCTACACTTTACTGCCCTAGCTCTATCTGTCTACACTATAGTCCTATATTTGAAATCACATTCCTATTTTTAGCAAAAAAGGAATAAATTAAAAATTCCAATTACAGGAAATCCTATTTCAAATCCATCATTTAAAAACTCTTAATTCATCTACTTTTGAACTAATTCTCTACTAGAAAGCAGGATATTTTTAAATGATGCAATTTCAATCTCCTTAAACACTTCACGTGAACTAATATCAGTGCTTATTAAAAATAAATCAAGCCTATCTTTTATTTCAAATTCTTGGGGTTTTTCTTAACGTTCATCTGACAAAATTATTTTTATTTATTTATTTTTTTTAAAGATTTTATTTATTTATTTGACAGAGAGAGACACAGCGAGAGAGGGAATACAAGCAGGGGGAATGGGAGAGGGAGAAGCAGGCTTCCCGTGGAGCAGGGAGCCCGATGCGGGGCTCGATCCCAGGACCCTGGGATCATGACCTGAGCCGAAGGCAGACGCTTAACAACTGAGCCACCCAGGCGCCCCCTGACAAAATTATTTTAATTGTAAACAAAAGACACTCATTTAATTCTGCAACATTCAGTTTACACCTAAAAACTGAAATTGCTCTAAAGAATCCTTATTTGTAGTGGAGTAAATTAGAGAAAATCAAGTACTACGACAGGTGCTATCTGAATGATACAAAATCTTCCTAGAAGAGCCAAATTGCCAGATCAGCTTAATTTAAGTACTCAAACATGTTAAAACAGCTGCTGTAAACCCAAGAGAACAAGATGAAAAGATCAACAAAAATGAATTGACAGTCCTTAAAGAATAGAAGGCAGGAAAACCAAAAGATCCTTGTGAAGAATATTCCAGTCCTATGACTCAGGGAAATTATTGGCACAACAGTGATTAGAAAAATGGAGAAAAGTCTACTCATAATGGCATCACCCACCATTTCCATAAATAATGTTTGCTTAAATATGACTGCATTTAAAATTTACCATAATTACAAATAATATTCTATTAAAGCACCGAAGTGTGGGGAGTGGGGAGGAAGACACGGACTAGTCAATCCACTGGTTAAAATATGATCAAATATAATAACAATAACAACAAGGCAGTCTCTGTGATCGATATATTAAAAAAAGGGAATACACTCCCATATAACAGACAGAGCTTTGCATCAATTATAAGACAATGATTCAAATGACAGCCCTCTTGTCCCTCTGTACAAAAGCATGTGTTTCTCCTTCCCATAAATCAACCAACCAAAGAAGGCTCTGGGAGAGTTTCCTTTCCCTCTTAACATGGAAACCTGCTCAAAAAAGCCTAATTTTAATGGTGTTTTACAACCCCATGGAAAGGGCAATTATCACTTGGGTACTGGGGACTGCAGACACTTAAATGCCCTTTCTTCCTTTCAGTAACAATCAAGGAATTCTTTCACCTTGTGAAGTATTGCTACTGTACTCTAAGGGAAAAAAACTAAGGAAGTAGAAGGAAGTTCATTTGTTTTTATTAAAGTCACTTAACATCTCTATTAGTTTTCTAATGCATTTAAGCCTGCTAAAAATGAGGAATCTCAGGCCTTGTCCCAGATTCTTTCAACAAAATCTGCATTTTACAAAAGCCTCAGGTAATCTGTAGGCACATTAAAGTCTGAGGTGTAATGGTCTAAAATGGCCCACCTGCCAACCTGACATTCCCAATTAGTCCAGGCCCAATTACATATCACCAGTCTCCAAACATTTTTAAGCTTTAAAATGGAAGTGTGAAAGGAGCTCAAAATCTGAATATGAACTAACATCTTCTCCGGTATCAGACTAAAATGAGAGAGGACTTCAATGGAAGTATAGGATCCCCTTGGGAGTGTTAAAAAATACTGATGTCCAGGACACACACCACAGGATTAAATACGGAGCATCAGTCCCCCAGGTGACTTTAACATACAGCTAAAAAGGATAACCAATAAACTAGAGCCTGGCTTCTCACACTTTAGTGCACCTATCACCTGTGGATCTGTAAAAATGCAGATTCTAATTCATTCTCTGAACTGAGCCCTGAAATACTGCATTTCTAAGAAGATTCTGAGAAGCAACAGCCCAGCCTCTGTCCGTGTGGTCTAACAACTCAGGAACAGGTTGTCAAAAACAGGGATTTTGAGTTTTTGCTCTCCTTATTCTCAATAGTCAAGTGTGAATATGGATGATCTCCAAATTCAATATTCAAATTATGTGTCACAGACACTGTTTTAGACAAACCACTACAAAAATTAACAAGATACATAAAATTCCTACCCTCACAGAGTGGATCATCTAATACATGAAAGAGACAATCAATTAAAATAGTGCTGATGGAGATACCTAACCCAGACCTGGAATGGAGAGAGATTTCTTAAGTACCATATGACACAGATGAGCACATCTGGAATGGAATTCCTTCCGGGGCAGAAGACAGTGCATGTGAAGGTCTCAAGGTGAGGAAGAGCCCATCACACTGAAAAATCCAATATTCACTATGTCTAAAGAATCCAGAAGGTGAAGGAGAGAATCTGAGAGATGAGACTGAAGGGCAGACTGAGCAAAGGCCAAAACATGAAGAGTCTGGTACACTAAGAGTCTAGACGTTTCCTAACTCCTTTTTGAACAGGAGAATTATATGACCAGATTTGTGTTTTGAAATCTAGCTCTCACTATAGGATGGAGAACAGATTGGAGACAGATAAAATTAATTAGAAGCTACCACAGTGATCCAAATTAAGTGATACCGGTAGCTTGAACTATTGCAGTAATAATGAGGATGGGAAAAAAGTACATGAATCTGAGTGATATTCAGGAACTAAAGTTGACAACATGTGGTGAAATGAATGGATGTGATATGGAAGTGGAGCAAGAAAATACGGAAGATAATCATGTTAATTCAGAGCATTCATATCAGTAACTTGGAAAAACTAGATAGTCATACTACTCACAAGTTAGGGAACACAAGAACAATAAAGTTCAGCAGGAAAAGATTATAAATTTTTAGGGAAAAAAGCAGAAATATTCAGTAGACAGACTGGCACACAAATCTCAAGCTCTAGAAGAAAAAAGACACTGGAAATACAGTCATAAATTAACAGTGATGACATCAATTTCTGGCCAAGTTGGAGTAATAAGGACCAGATTTACCTTCCTGTATGAAAAAACAATAACAAAAAACAGATCAAACACACAAAATAATGGTTTTTAGACAATGGACATAAGGCAGCATACAATAATGACCCCTGAGAGACAGAAAACTAACAAGGTAAACTGCACAGTTACTGCTTAGTTTACAGACTGCAACACGGTAAAGAAGAACCTGGGTAGAGCCCAGCAATCTCTTGGAATTGAAGAAATACACATGGGAGTCTTGGGGTGGCTGGAATTTGCGGGGCAGAATTCCGAAGAGGAAAGAGGTACAGAAATCTCCAGAGATGGATCCCCTCTCAAGATTTAAACTAAGTATTGATCAATGCATGCACATGAGGAAGCACCCCAAAGCTGGGGAGAGAACCATCCATGAGGATTAGTGGGAACAAATCTAAACAAAGCTAAAACAGGCAACACCACTGTGCTGAAGGAAGCCAGATTTAAAAGAGTACATACTAGGGGCGCCTGGGTGGCTCAGTCGGTTAAGCGTCTGCCTTCGGCTCAGGTCATGATCCCAGAGTCCTGGGATCGAGCCCCGCATCGGGCTCCTGGCTGGGCGGGAAGCCTGCTTCTCCCTCTCCCTCTGCCTCTCTCCCTGCTCATGCTCTCTCTCTCTCTATCTCTGTGGCTCAAATGAATGAAGAAAATCTTAAAAAAAAAAAAAAAAGAGTACATACTATATGATTACATGTATATAAAATACTAGAAAATGTCAAATAATCTATTGTGACAGAAAACAAATCACTGGTTGCCTTGGATAGGGGAAAAATTACAAAGGGGTAATGGGTAAACTTCTGAGAGCAATGGATATGGTTCAATATCTTAATTGTAGTGATAGTTTCAAGGGTGTATACAAATGTCAAAACCTGTATACTGTACACTTCAAATATGTTTGGTTTACAGTGTGTTTATTATATCTCAATAAAATTTTTAAAAACTATCAGCATATACATACAAACTGAAGCTATGGGGGTAGCTGAGATTGCTGAGCAATCACATATAGATTCAGAAGATCATCTAGGGTAGGACCATAAAGAATACCAATATTTAAAGAAGTAATAAAGCAAAGAGATTGTGAAGGAGTGTCCAAAGAATTAAAGGAGAAATCTGGAGAGTATGGCATCACTGAAGCAAAGAAAAAAGAGTTTTCTCTCACGGAGACTCTTCAGGAAAGAGCAGTCTATAATGTCAAATGTAAGATAAGGCCTATTAAAAGTTCAGTCAGCAAAAGAGACGAAGATTATGAGGTAGGCAACACGGTTTAGGAGAAAGAGCACCAAGATAAACATTCTTTATTCAATAATTTGTCAAATTTCACAAGAAAGACTAAGAAATAGGGTGCAATTTTTATTTTAGGTTTGACAGTTAAGAAAAACCATGAATCCTAGATGCCAACAGATTGTTACATCTGGCACTAGCACCCTCCTAACTAATATACTATATGCAACATAAACAACAGTAATTAATTGTCCTTAATTGAGTCTTCAAAGGAAATTAAATCAGAATCAAGCTAAGCGTTGTTGGTGCATATTCTCATTAAGTATAAGGAAAAATCCAACTTGGATGTCCATCTTCCCATCTAAATTTAATAGGAAACTAAATACTTGAAATTCTTCCAGTTTTTCTTTTTTAATGGGTAATAGGGTTATTTATGTTCTTCCTATCAACCAAGCAGAAAAGATTTTTTTTGCCTCATGTTAAAATAAGAATTTATGTTTACATACAGATGCACCTCATCAGTACACATAGAATTTAATTCAGTAAATTAAAGTTAGTGAATAATCTTTAAAACAAATGCAGATTTATCTGTTATATAACACTAAAATTCCAAAAGAATAAATTAGTCATCCCTCAAAGTAAATACCAGAAAGTAGTTGTTTTATTGTTCCTTTTAAATGTTTATACAGATTCAACTTACTAAATATCTCAAAATGAAAGTTTTAAAATAGATTCTATATGTTAGTCTCTTGATTATATATATTTTAATCTAAACTCAAGCTACAAATATCTGTAATATTTTGTAGCAGGAGCACTTTAGATATTGGATAAAATAAGCCAATACAGATGGCCAAATACAGCCACAGGCATTCACAAACATGGACAAGCTTTATTTGATCTTGTCATGAAAAACACTGCCCTGCACTCTACCTCGTTTTAGTAGCATCATCTCCAGCTGTACAATAGTAATACATGACTGGAGAAAACCCACTAGTTCTCATATTGTCCAAACCAACTGATCCCTAAATAAGATTAAAGTGTTAAAAATGTTTTTCACAGCAAATTCCATTTTATAACTATGTATATTTCTATCTGCGGTCACTCAGAATATTTATTGCATTCTTATGTAACCATAAGAGAAAAATAAGCTATAGCAGCTTGAGACTACACATTAATTAAAAACTTTATCAATCATAAAGAACATCAAAGTTTTTAAAAGTAATTTACTGTGATATTTAAAAAGGATTTTGTCTCTGGTCTATCCGGTTTCCCTTTTTTTCTTTTATGATATTTAACAGAAGAAAATATTTGTGTTTAAAAGACTACATACTCCCCAAACACAGTGCTACAAACTGTTCAAAATAGAAAGGTTAAAGAGTGAGGTGGGAGAGAGAGACCTGGAAAGAAAAGAGTAACTCTTACTAACCAACTATTTTATTAGACAAGTCTGCAAGAAATAACAGTAAAAAGAAAATGCTGAAAACAATATATTCCTCATGTTTAGTGCTAGGCCCATGTTAAAAGTTTGGGAGACATAACTAGCCTTTAAAAGGCATTAAAAGCAAATTTACCTCAGACATATTAATTATAAGCTCTACAATCACCTACAGTGAGCAGCCCAAAGTCTCTGATGAATTTATCCTGGTCAGGAGTAGCAGGGGAAATGAAGCCAGAGAAACAGGAAACAGCATGGATAAAATGCTTTTTCCTAAGGTAAACTTCAAAGTGGCATTGAAAGGAATCTGGTCCTTTCCTGATCAGCTGACCATGTTAAGAGGCAGAGAATGAAAGTACATAGTTATTAGGTACCACAATACAATTCAAGATGACAGAGACAGAAACATGCAGCAGAAGTGCTAAGATAAGGCACTGGGAAAAGAGAGGAGAATGAAGGAAAGCAAAGATTAAAAAACACCTCCTGGGGATAATCTTCTTACACACACACTATAACCACCACCATCACCTCACAAGACAAGAATACTTTCCTCTGTCATAGACTTTCGTAATAGCCCATACCAAAGGTTCTTAAGCTCTAGCACCCATCAGTGTTATCCAGGGAGCTTGCTAAAACAGTAGGTCCAGAGTGAAGCACAAGAATTTGAATTTCTAACAAGGATGTTAGAAATCCTAACATTTGATGAGGCTGCCAGACCCAGAACCACACTTTAAGAAGCACTGCTCTATACTTACCTTTTCATAACACTTATCCTACTCATGACCACTTATTTCACATCTGTCATCTGGGAGGAGAGAGACTCTGTTAAATCCATCACTATATGCCTATCACGCAGCACAATGGGTGATATATCATAGTCTCCAAATATTATTCAATGAATAAAGACCACTGTGAAAAACGTGGAATGCACATAGAACAGAAGTAAACGGGAGGAGGGTGGAGATGCACTAAAAAGAGAAATAAGAGTACAAAGATGTAGAAAACAAAAGCACGATATAAATTTACAAGTATTTACAAGAACGGCAGCAATTGTACACTGATCTAATTTCATATAGGTCATAAGCAGAGAAATGTGTGTGACAATGAGGCAGAAAAAGCAAAAGAGTTAGAAGGAAGAAAAATCAAAGAGTATTTGATATCATCAAAAAGACGGTATTTAAATGGAAAGAGCAGTAAATTACATTCAAGTGGAGAAAAGAATTTGTTATGGACATACTGCTGTTAGATAGCAATGACCCTAATCATCATCATCACTGCTAAAATTCATTAAGTACCTATGAGTCAGATACTACATTAAGCAGTTACATTTAACCAACCACTCCAGAGAGCTGTTCTCTACATTTTACAGATAAGGAAACTAGACTGTAAGTGATGAAATCATTTGCCTTTAGAGTCAGAGGGACCTAGACTTGAATCCCTAGAATAGCCTTAAGCAAATAATTTAGCCTTTTAACCTCTTGCTTAACTGTTATTCTTTCCATTAAGTCAGTTTTTTGTTACGGTTGTTTATTTTTAACTTAGCATTTAATGAGTACCCTGTGTGCTAAATAACATGATGGTCGAGAGCATCAAGGTGTAAACTCAATGAACTGAATACTGCCTGGGTTTAAATTCCAGACAAGGTCAATTTCATTTATAAAATGGGTATAATAATAAGACCATCAGCCACACAGGGCTTAGAAGAGTGTTTAGCAATAAAACCTAGCATCTATTATCATTATACATCATTGCCATTATTACTATTAATCCATATATCAACACAAGTATTAGTCCTACCCAAAAGAGAATAGGACCTGGAATCTGTAATTAACTATATCTATTTAAGTATTTGTTGAATTTAGTTGTTTTATCTATACTCAAAGTGCTACTAAGTTATTTTTTACAAACTTTAGAGAATTCAGTCTTTTCATTCACAGGAAAAGACTTTGTGTATGCGACGGGGGGTGGGGGGCGGGGAGATGCTGTGTAACAAAATTAACATCTAAGTAAGAATAGAGAGGTAGTGTAAAAGAGAAAAGAAAGCAGAAGACAACATCTCTTGTTATGTCCAGAACTCATAAAATAGGCCCTCAAGATATACTCGATCTGATATATTTCTACTTTCTTGGAAGCTGTATTTCTCATTTCAGGATACAATCACCCTTCCTAGAAATATACCATGACACCTGGTATGCAGAGGCACAATACATATATGATCTATTCTTACAGCATCAAATATATTCAAAGATGCAGGAGGAGGGTGGTACGTAGAGGAGTGGAGACTTAAAGAACTGGGCAACCATACCAGTACAACTCGGGCCACCTGAGTACACAGAACTGTATCCTCTCTTGCCCAGGAGTCATTTGATGGCAGTTTGAGAAGTACTGGTTTCTATTAATAAACCTATTAGTGGTATAATATTAAATCTTCTTCTACAATTACTAAAAATGAGGTCAATATGATCAAATCAGATAATGCATGTACATTTTCTTCAAACTGTCAAGACCTAACCACATAAATTAGTATTAATGTCCTCTTCATTTTTAAAAAACTATGACTCCACTCCTTGAGGAAAGGGCTCATGTAACAAATAGTTTTTTCTCTCCAAAGTCATTTTTATAATTAACATTTATAGAAGATTCCCTACCACTGTATTTTTAGAATACCTATGCAAATTGTTAGTGTCAAGCCATTTAAAGATAACAGATCTGCATTGATCTTTTTTTTAAGGAATTATTTGAGAGCACACATGTGTGCATGAGTGGGAGGGACAAAGGGAGAGGGAGAGAGAATCTCAAGCAGACTCCGTGCTGAGCATGGAGCCCAACGCAAGGCCCTGAAATCATGGGCCCTGAGACCCGGGCCAAAATCAAGAGTCAGGCGCTTAACCAACTATGCCACCCAGGTGCCCCTGTGTTAATCTTTTCATAAAATCGTATGATTCACTATCTAGGTTCACCTCTTTACTTCGACCACTGACAAATACCAGAATATTAAAAATTAGATGTTCTATTATGATTCTCCCCATCCCCAGATCCATGCTGTCCAATGGAAATAAACTATAAGCCACAGATGTAATTTTAAATGTTCTAGTAACCACATTAAAAACAAGTCAAAAACAGGTAAAATTAATTTTGATAATATACTTTATTTCATCCAATAGACCAAAAGTATAATTTTAATACGTAATTCATATAAAGTTTAGTATTTTAATGTTCTCATAATTTTATATTAATATTTTTCCAAAGTCTTCAAAACCCAGTTTATATTTTGTTTTTTTTCCCCCAGTGTATATTTTATACTTAACAGCACATCTCAACTCAGACCAGTCACATTTCAGGTGCTCAGGAACCACCTGTAACAGTGGCTATCATACTAGCTACAGAAACCCTATATGGTGACACAAGTTTCACTGACCTAAAGGCTACAAATTCCTGATATTTATGCCTACCTAATCTACTAAAGGAATTTAAAGAGAAAACCTTTATTCCCTCTCCTTTCATTGTATATCAGAGTAAAACTGAAACTGAATTTAAAAAAGGTGTAATTCAACAAAATAAACACCAAAAGTATAAACCTCTGCACTAGCAAAATTAAAAAGATTCAGTGGTACATCAACAATCCAGAAACCAGAAAAGACCATACGGTGAAAGCGAAAATTCATTCACTGAGTAACTACTGTGTCTAATATTAATCTATAAAAAATACAGCTATTAAGTACCAGTTAGTGATTCTCAAACATGGCTGGAATTCTAACACAGGCAAACTAATTTCAGAATTAGAAAACTCCACTAGGACTTTTTTGTTGGTACCATGTTCTTTCTGTCATAAACCCAAATGACTTTCCTCTTGGTAACTGCTAATACTTCCCCACTTTTATACCACACCCACTTCCCCTGGCCAGCCTGGGTATGGAAGAGTCCCTACTGTAACCCCTTCCTTCTGTCCTCAAGGAAGGTATACAGACCTTTTCTTTAAAACACATAAATTCTTTCCTCAGGAATTTTTTTTTCCTTTTTATTGACATATAATGTATTATTTATTTCAGGGGTACAGGTTTGTGATACATCAGTCTTACACAATTCACAGTGCTCACCATAGCACATAGCCTCCCCAATATCCACCACCCAGCCATCCCATCCCTCCCACCCCCCTCCACTCCAGCAATCCTCAGTCTGTTTTCCTCAGGAATTTCTTAAATCCTTTACACATGTTTGTGTGTATTCTGAAGCTTCCAAGAAACAGCAATATAACACAACAAATTTTCCAAATTTATCCACCAGAACTCTTCTCCTCCTGGACAATACTTCACCCCCACCTCACCCCATCCCTTGACTCCATTAACTAAATAAAAGATGCTCAGTGCTCAGCCCTCAGAACTTTGCTCTTATATATCTAAGCTACCTCCCTAGATGATCTATCTCCTCTCATATGGTTTAAACACCACAGATCACTAATTCTCAAAGTGTGGTCCCCAGAGTTAAAAAAGCATCACTTGGGGACATGGGCAATTCTTGGGACACCAATTCAGACCTACTGAATCAGAAACTATTTGGGTGGACCCCAGCAATGTGTGTTAGAACAAGTCCTCTAAGTGATGTTAATGTGTGCTAAAGTTTGAGAACCACTGCCTACGACACTTACTAGCTCCAAATTGTTACCTTGAGGCCAGATCTCTTCCATGAAATACAGACTCAGCCTATCTAGTAAGATAGCCAAAAAGCATCTTATTGTATTTTTTTAAAAAGATGGAATTTACATAAACTAGAGAATAATATAAATAGTAAATATTTACCTACAGCAAAGAAAAAATCTGCCCTTAAGAACTTCTATTTCAACTCTTAACCATAATATTTCTAACTAGAAAACTTATAACAAAAGATTTCAAATTGAGTATGGTGTTCATTATCAGCCTTGAAAGAATCTCTGTGGATATCCAAACGTATTTGCTGGTAAAAAAAAAATATCTTTGGAAGGCACACAAGAAAAATAACAGTGGTTATCTATATGTACTATTTGAAATTTTGCCATGGGCATATAAGTTTTAAAAATTAATATATTATATTTAAGGTAATATTTCATAAGAAAATAATTTTCTCATTTACTTTCTTAAAAAACTGCTATATTTCTAACAGTTTAATTCAAAGCCATATTAAACTGAGAAACTGTTAACCACAAAGTTTGATTCTGCCTTTGCAACATTATATGCATTAAACCAAAGCCCCCTGCCCTCACTTTGTTCCCCTCATCCTCATAAACATTTCAGTAAGCATCTATGAAAAGTTCATGTGTCATCAGTAAAAGATACTCAGTTAGGGTCATACCCTAAACAGGGCTCAGAAACTATAGGGTCCAGGGAATTATAATATAGAAGGGTTACAACAGTCTGGTTAATCACACTCAGAAAGTAAAATGGAAAAGCAATAAAAAGTAAAAATAAAAGTACCTCAAACAGTGGCGCCTGGGTAGTTCAGCTGGTTAAAGCCGTCTGACTCCTGGTTTTGGCGCAGGTCATAATGTCAGGGTTATGAGATCAAGTCCTGCCATAGGCTCCCCACTCAGCGGGGACTCTGCTTCCCCTCACTCTCTCCCTCTGCCCCTCCCCTGCTGTCATAAACACATAAATCTTTAAAAAAGTAACTTAAATGTTGCCACTAGAAAAAAATGCTAGAAAACATTCTCAAACTGAAATCACAATGTTGCACACCTGAAACTAATGTAACACTGTATGTCAACTATACTTCAATTTATAAAAATAATTAAAATTTTTAAAATAAGTTCTCTGTATAAGTAAATTATGTGTTTGTAAAAAAAAAAAAAAAAAGATTCTCAAACTAAAAAACAATCTTTTCCAAAAAGCCCCATTGGAATGCAAGAAATGTTACCTGAATTACAGAAAAATGTCAGTCAATAAATAAGTACAGTAGGGCTTAAAAGATCCAGACTTCAGTATAGGAAACAGTGATAAAGATCATTTGTAGGGATAATACTTAATATTTGACCAAATAATTTTTACAGATACCCTCTCATTTGATTCTGACAACAACCCTATAGGTAGGCTGTGATATTAGAATAACTAGGTTATGATGTATTCTAATAAAGAAATCAAAGATCAAAGAAATTAGGTAACCAACTGCTCAGAGTCATATAGCCACAGAAAAGTGTGTGTGTGTGTGTGTGTATATATATATATATATTTTTTTTTTTAAGATTTTATTTATTTATTTGACAGAGAAAGAGGTAGCGAGAGCAGGAACACAAGCAGGGGGAGTGGGAGAGGGAGAAGCAGGCTTCCCACAGAGCAGGGAGCCCGATGCGGGGCTCGATCCCAGGACCCTGGGATCATGACCTGAGCCGAAGGCAGACGCTTAATGACTGAGCCACCCAGACGCCCCAAGTAAAAAATATTTTAGTCCTTAACCTGTGATCTTCTACTTTATCTCCATATGGGGATAGCTAGGTCGTCTGGGATTATTAATCTCTTGCTTCCATTCACATCCTCGTTCTGGCCCATTCATCAATGGACTCCACTGCCAAACTGAACTAGGATTCAGTTCAGCTTGCTTCCCTCTGCAAAGCAAAAGGTATCATTCACACATAAAGGCCAAAGTAGGAGCCCAGCTCTTCTGGATTCCAGGGTAAGAAATCTAAGAAGGCTTAAACCAAATCACCAAAGTCCTTTTAAGCATCTACAAACTGTAATAAAATGGCATCCATTCCAATCAGGCCTATTCCTAGAGAACAGAGGACAGAGATAAACAGAAATAACTAAAATGTATGAATCAACACTTAAAACCAAAAGAGAGATAGGAAAAATGGGCAGGATACCAACAATAATCTCAGCAGATCTCCATACACCTGATAAAATACAGAGTAAGTGACTGGGGTTCATTCCATGGCAACACTGATTCTCACCTTATCAAACACTTATCCATTCATCATTTTTCTCCCACACAAAGTATTGTTAATTTAACATTATTAAGATTTATTAATTCTTAATATTTATCCTTCATATTAATTCTTAATAATTATTACTGAATACTGTTAACTATTAATGATATTACTAAGAAGGATGGATGTGGGAGTGAGATAAACCTGAATTTCAATCTTGACTCCATCAGTTAGTAGCTGTTTAAGACTGGGTAGGGGTACATGTGGCCCTTTAGAAAAATGGAGAGTCACTCAACTATCTTTAGAGTCAGGATTAAATTAAAAGTGCTTATCCAAAACTTCTCCCATATAACAATTCTCAGATAAATAGTATATTTGTATTTACAGTGACAATATAGTATCATTTTTATTATTTCCTTTATGATCAGTGATTAGCATTTTTTATTTTTCTTTAAAGATTTTATTTATTTTTAGAGAGAGAGAACAAGAGAGAGAATGAATGAGGGGAGGGACAGAGGAAGGGAATCTCAAACAGGCTCCCCGCTGAGTGTAGAGCCTGGTGAAGAGCTCAAACCCAAGACCCCAAGATCACGATAAGAGCCAAAACCAGGGTTCAGATGCCCAACCGACTGAGCCACCCAGGTACCCCAGTGATTAGCATTTATTAAATAGCATTCTCTCAATGTTTCCTTATTCCACCTTCATACATCAAATACCAAGAGTTTAATAAACTCTAAGAAGTCTAAGAGGGGTGCCTGGGTGGCTCAGTCAGTTGGGCGTCTGCCTTCGGTCAGGTCATGATCCCAGGGTCATGGGATTAAGCCCTGCATCGGGCTCCCTGCTCAGCAAGGAGTCTGCTTCCCCCCTCCCTCTGCCCCACCCCTTGTGCTGTCTCTCTCTCCCTCAAATAAATAAAAATTTTTTAAAAATCTAAGAAAAATTAGGATTTTTTAAATGGAAAAAAAAAAAAAAAGACACCAGACTTGAATTGGGTAATCTGTTTTAGTTAACATTAAGCTATTAATAAATTATGTAAATCAATGTTTCTCATAGGTATTGTTGATGGTACACTTTTCATCACAATTATCTGATGAGATCTTTAAAATATAGATTTCACAGGTCCTATCCTGTATCCTACACTTACTAACTCTTCCTTAATGATTCCATGGCAGCTAACATGTAGTAACATTTGTTTTAAACAGCCTAGTATGGGGGTGCCTGGGTGGCTCAGTCGTTGAGCGTCTGCCTTCGGCTCAGGTCATGATGCCAGGGTCCTGGGATCGAGCCCCGCATCGGGCTCCCTGCTCCGCGGGAAGCCTGCTTCTGCCTCTCACACTCCCCTTGCTTGTGTTCCCTCTCTCGCTATCTCTCTGTCAAATAAATAAATAAAATCTTTAAAAAAAAAAAAAAAGTCTTTAAAAAAAAATAAAAAAATAAACAGCCTAGTATGAACTGACACAGCAACTTATAAGAAAAACAAAGTTATACCACATGTAGTGATTTACTAGCATCCCAATTAATTCAAGAATATGATTAATAAGTAATGTGTTCATAATGTAATAAACTGACAAAAATAAATTCAACTGCAAAGGATATGCAAAACACACATTCCAGAAAAAGTACTAAGTGTTGGCAAATATGAAATTGTCAAAGGGAGTAATAGCTCATGTCTTAGTCCCTCTGGGCTGCTATGACAAAATACCATAGGCTAAGTGGCTTATACACAAGAGAAATTTATTTCTCACAGTTCTGGAGGCTGGGAATTCCAAGATCAAGGTGCTGGCTGATTGGTTGTCTGGTGAGAGCCCACTTCTTCATTCACAGACAGAGGTCTCTTTTGCTCTCCTCACAAGGGGGAAGGTGCAAGAAAGCTCACTGGAACCTCTTTTATAAGGGCACTAATCCCATTCATGAAGGCGCTGCCTTCCTGACCTAATCACCTCCCAAAAACCCCACTTCCAAATACCATCACATATGAATTTGGAGGAAAACATTTAGTCTATACAGCAGCTTATAATGAAGTTGTCCTTTACATTCTAAACAAAAAATTGCCCATCAAAAATAAATAGACCTAGTGAGAAATTTACTATTTACCTACTTTCCATAAGTGATTATTTTTGTAAGAGCTGTACAAAACAAATCTCCTGAAAACAGTTATCAAAGCCTACCACTTCAAGGGCTGCAGG
The DNA here is from genome assembly GCF_054177405.1 of Leptonychotes weddellii. Taxonomy (NCBI): domain Eukaryota; kingdom Metazoa; phylum Chordata; class Mammalia; order Carnivora; family Phocidae; genus Leptonychotes; species Leptonychotes weddellii. Next base: position 124,762,691 of record NC_138373.1, read on the forward strand.
GCAACTAGCCCCTAATTTTTAAAAAAAATTTTTTTTTATTTATTTGAGAGAGAGGGAGAGCACACACAAACGGTGGGGGCGGGGGGGGACAGGCAGAGGGAGAGGGAAAAGCAGACTCTCCACTGAGCAGGGAGCCTGATGCAGGGCTCAATCCCAGGACCCTGAGATCATGACCTGAACCTAAGGCAGATGCTTAACCTACTGAGCCACCCAGGCACCCCACCCCTAATTTTTTTAAGTAAGTTTTCATTAGTCAAAATGATCTGGAGATAGAAAAAGGATCCGAATGATCCTCTTCTTTGACTACCTGAGCAAAACCCTCCCCTCAATTAAAAAAGAACTTACATAATAAATTAAGCACTCAGGGCGCCTGGGTGGCTCAACTGCTTAAGTGACTGCCTTCAGCTCAAATCATGATCCCGGAGTCCTGGGACAGAGTCCCACATTGGGCTCCCGGCTCAGCGGGAAGTCTGCTTCTCCCTCTGTCCCTCTCCCCTCTCATGCTGTTTCTCTCTCTCTCTAATAAAATCTTTAAAAAATAAAATAAATTAAGCACACAAAAAGGAGTTCTCTTTACTGTCGTAAGACTTTTCTCTAAATTTTGGCCCTGTAGGATAATGTGCTTTTAAATTATTAATTACCATGAACTATCATTACCAAGTTTTTACACTGAATCTGTATTAACTGAACATGCCCTGAAAGTATATTTTTATTTTATGTTTTCAAATCCATGACATTACCTTGTTTTCGGTCATATTATTGTTTTTTAGTAAGTCAGTGTTTTGTTGTTGTTGTTGTTTTTTTAAGATTTTATTTTTAAGTAATCTCTACACCCAATGTGGAACTGGAACTCACAACCCTGAGATTAAGAGTCACATGCTCCAATGACTGAGTCAGCCAGGAGCCCCAGAAAGCCAATGTTTTTAAACATAACATTAAAAAGGAAGTCCTAGAACACAGGCAGCAACCTCTTCCACCTCAGCCGCAGCAACTTCTTCCTAGAAACATCGCCAAAGGCAAGGGAAGCAAGGGCAAAAATGAACTATTGGGACTTCATCAAGATAAAAAGCTTTTGCACAGCAAAGGAAACAGTCAACAAAACCAAAAGACAACCGAGAGAATAGGAGAAGATATTGGCAAATGACATATCAGATAAAGGGCTAGTATCCAAAATCTATAAAGAACTTATCAAACTCAACACCCAAAGAACAAATGATCCAATCAAGAAATGGGCAGAAGACATGAACAGACATTTTTCCAAAGAAGACCTCCAAATGGCCAAGAGACACATGAAAAAGTGCTCAACATCGCTCGGCATCAGGGAAATCCAAATCAAAACCTCAATGAGATACCACCTCACACCAGTCAGAATGGCTAAAATGAACAAGTCAGGTAACAACAGATGTTGGCGAGGATGTGGAGAAAGGGGAACCCTCCTACGTTGTTGGTGGGAATGCAAGCTGCTGCAGCCACTCTGGAAAATAGTATGAGGGTTCCTTAAAAAGTTGAAAACAGAGATACCGTATGACCCAGCAATCACACTACTGGGTATTTACCCCAAAGATACAAATATAGTGATCCAAAGGGGTATGTGCACCCCAATGTTTATAGTGGCAATGTCCACAATAGCCAAACTGTGGAAAGAGCCAAGATGTCCATCGACAGATGAATGGATAAAGAAGATGTGGTATATATATACAATGGAATATTATGCAGCCATCCAAAAAAAAAAAAAAACCGAAATCTTGCCATTTGCAACGACGTGGATGGAACTGGAGGGTATTATGCTGAGGGAAATAAGTCAATCAGAGAAAGACATGTATCATATGATCTCACTGATATGAGGAATTCTTAATCTCAGAAACAAACTGAGGGTTGCTGGAGTGGTGGCAGGTGGGAGGGATGGGGTGGCTGAGTGATAGACATTGGGGAGGCTAAGTGCTATGGTGAGTGCTGTGAATTGTCTAAGACTGATGAATCACAGACCTGTACCTCTG
>NC_138373.1:124764787-124806601 GCF_054177405.1 Leptonychotes weddellii
AAAAAAAAAGAAGATAGTAGGAAGGGGAAAATGAAGGGGAGGAAATTGGAGGGGGAGATGAACCATGAGAAACTATGGACTCTGAGAAACAAACTGAGGGTTCTAGAGGGGAGGGGAGTGGGGGGATGGGTTAGCCTGGTGATGGGTATTAAAGAGGGCACATACTGCATGGAGCACTGTGTGTTATATGCAAACAATGAATCATGGAACACTACATCAAAAACGAATGATGTAATGTATGGTGATTAACATAATAAAATAAAATTAAAAAGAAAAAAAGGAAGTCCTAAATGTGATACCAAATTAGTTCCCCTTTTTTTGAGATACCAAATTATTTCAAGGTCAGAGTAAACGTTTTCTTAAAGCTCCAAATTTTATACTTTAGAAAAAAGAATGGGAACAGAAAACATACTAATAATTGTTTAAGTATAGTCAATATGCATCTATTACTTACATTAGCAAACCAAAAAATTTTTTAACATTATAATGAACATTCAGTCACTGCATTCATCATTTACAACTAGACAACTCCTCTTTAACTTCCAGGAAGGAGAGGCAGTTCAGCACATATTTTTCCAAAAATCATTATTGATATTTTAGGGTTCAACTTTGATAATACACCTCCAATAAATATTCTTTGAGAAACAGATTAAAACAATGAAAGAAAAGATTTAATTTCTTTTCCAAACTGAGATATGTTTCCATGGAATGATGGTGGTTATTCATAAGATTCTCAAAAAAAAAAAATAAAGTGCAGTTTTTGAAAGAAATTTTATAAATGCAAAACTTAATTTTTTAAATTCTTCTTATAGTCTACAAACACAAAACTAAAATAGATACCTTCAAACCATAGCTATGCTATTAAATTCTAATCTTTAAAATAGTTTTCATCAGCTCCAAAAACAAGAGAGTAAGTCTAACTAGAGAAGATTTATTTTGCTGACAGATTATTCTTTGTGGTTCAGCTTCCTTCCATCCTTCAACTCACATCCTTCTCACTTCTAACCCACATTAAATAACAATTTAAACTGCCAAATATTTTAAGATCTACAGATAGTTGGCTCAATAAACTTGTCTCAACATATTTCTATTGTATTGTAAAAATTCCAAAAGTCCATTAAAATAAAAATTGTTAAGTACAAGAAAATTGATTCCACGTTTCATCTCAAGTATACATAAGTAAGGAATTAAGATGACCTCCCTCTTTCATTTGTGAAATTTTATTATGACTAATTAATCTATTGCTTACACTACTCTGACACACATCTCCTCTCTCCAGACCCATTCCATTCCAAGTTTTAGTCTCTGGGCTTTATCATTTATGACAGCTTACAACTCCCAATCTTGCTTCAAGAGTGCTCAAATTTTGGAAGCAATTCTGGAAGTGGATTACACAGTTCAGTTTTCTAAAATCAAACTGTAGTAAAACCTAACATCCCATAACAGAGCCTATATTTTTCCTTCTATGGAGTTAACAATAATATATCTCACAATACCCATGAGCTTTAAACTATTCACAGACATTATCTTGTTAATCTTTACAACATTTCTATAAGGAAGCAATAGGTAAAAGCATCCCATAACTTGGAAGTTTCCAACCCTTTTTAAACTCCTCAGTTTCTCAGAGATTATATTATTTGATATACTACTAAAATAAGCAACCTGTAAGATACAAACTGCATCTTAATAATTTAAGAAGGCAACTCAAATGGATTAGTAGAGGGCTTCCTTTCCCTTGTAGGAGTCTAACTGAAAGTAGTTTCAATTAGTACAAAGGGGGTTTTGTGGTCCTCTTTCTCTTTCTAACATGGTAAAACAAATGCAGTAAAGCTTCCATCTCCCTAAAGAGAAGAACTGATAATTTAACCCACCTTATCTGTACAAACCATATCTCAGGGTAACTAAATAGTTGATAAAAGTTCTCTTTATAAAATACTGCAGCTAATACATTTTTTTAAAAGATTTATTTATTTGACAGAGAGAAAGCACATGCGCACACAAGTAGGGGGAGGCAGAGGGAGAAGAAAGAATCTGTAGCAGACTCCCAGCTGAGCACAGAACAGAGGCAGGGCTCATCCCAGGACCCTGAGATCACGACCTGAGCCAAAAACAAGAGTCTGCTGCTTAACCATCTGAGCCACCCAGGCGGCTAGGTGCTCCTAGCTAATAAATTATAAGGGTATGACAGAATTAGATTATCACCATTTTGCAACCCCTAATAAAATGGATCCAGACCAGGAGTCCCCAAAGCATGGTTTGGACACCCCTATGGGTCCCTAAAACCCTTTCAGAGAATCTGTAAAGTCAAAACAATTTACAATACTAAAATGTTACTTGCGTTTTCCCCCCCTCATGCTCTCATTAGCGTACATGAATGAAGTTTTCAGAAGCTACATGATATAGATTATCACAAAAAACTAAATGATAAAGTAGATATGAGAATCCAGCAGTCTTTTTTTAAGCCAGATAATAAAGAGATTTACAAAAATGTAAAACAATGCCACTCTTCTCACTAAGTTTATGTTCTGGAAAATAGTTTTCACAAAAATGTTATTCATATAAACATGCAGTTATTGTTATTTTTAAATAAATAAATGATTATTTCTAAAATCTGTTTTAATTTCTATTAAAATAAACACCAATAGATATAACGGTATTTACACATAAACAAACTCTTTAGGATCCTTAATAATTTTGAGGAATATAAAGGGGTCGTGGGACTAAAGAGCAATTCATAAGTAACTGCTAACATCATTAAAAGAGAGATGACCAAACAATTTATGCCTCCTGACATAAGTACCAAATACCACCTATGAAGTATTCTTGCCCCACCAAAAAAGAAAAAAAAAAAAAAAACCCACCCCACACGTGAACATGAATCTGATCAGCTTCTAGTTTAAATAAAATCTACCAATTTACAGGAAATAAACGGTGCAGAGGTTTACAATAAACACCACCATGGGGATGCATTCAGCAAAATCCAGACTACAGTAAACACTATAGAACAATCAGCTTTATTCAATAAACTGCCAAAGAATAAAAGAAGGAGAGAGAATGTAAAGATTAAAAGAAACATAAGAGACATAGCAATCAACTGCAGTGTATAAACCTTATTTAGGCAAAATATAAAAAACATATGAGACAATCATACAAAAGTGAACAATGGGTATTTGATATTAAAAGTTATTATTTAAATGTAATCGTATTGTAATAGTAATATAGTGGTTATCATTAAAAGAGTCTCTTTTATAAACCTATACTATTTACAAATGAAATGATAGGATTCAAGGATATCTCAAAATAATGAGGACTGGGGGAAAAGAAAATTACTGAACCCAGATAGTTATGGTTGTACACAGGGTTCATTATACTATTTTGTTTACCTTTGTTCTTTTGGTTTTTCTATAAGTTGTTGTTGCTTTTTAATGTTTCAAGTTAGGAGAAAATGTATTTCCATAAGTAAGTTCATTCACTCACTCTGACACCAAAGAGAACTATAACCAGTGTTTGCTCCCATTAAGCTGCCTGATAATGTGCTGTTTCAGCTTCACGAAGCAGCCCCAAGCAGTTTGTCTTTGGTTATCCAGCATCCTACTTCTGAACTCGTCACCTCCAAGAATATTAAAACAAAACAAAAATAAAAACAAACAAAAAAAAACTGAGCGAGGACAAATATAAAGAGAGAAATTAGGACAAGTTGGGGACTTCACACTAGAAGGAAATAGTCTCTTCCCAAGAGAACAAATACCAGCATGCTTACACACAGGCGCATACTGTCCATTATAACCCAGAAATGGGAAAGTTCCAAACAGAGCCAGGGAAAGGAAGGAATGAGTACATTGTTTTTTAAAGATTTATTTATTTGAGAGAGAGTGAGAGAGAGAGAAAGTGAGCGAGCATGGGGGAGTGGGGGGGGGCAGAGGGAGAGGGGGAGAGAGAATCCCAAGCAGGCTCCCCGCTGAGTGCGGAGCCGGACATGGGGCTCAATCCCATGATGCGAGACCACCACCCAAGCCAAAATCAAGAGTCAAACACTCAACTGACTGAGTCACCCTGGCACCCCTGGAATGAGTGCATTTTTTTTAATTTAAATTCAATTAGCCAACATAAAGTACATGATTAGTTTTTGATGTAGTATTCAATGAGTGCATTTTAATAATTTCACACCTGTCTTTTTCTATTACAGACACATCAAAGATTGATTAGTCTTCACATTTTGATTTGAAAGTCTTCAGTCCTAGAGTTGTTGAAAGGCAAGCCCTAAAAGTTACTGCCTTCAGTTATCTATAGGATACTGCCACTCCACCAATTGGAGACTATGTAAAGATTAAGGATATAAAATCAATAATCTTAAAGTCAGAGTTTCTTGTACATGATATTACTTGTTTTTTAAAAGTAATCTGCATGACAAACTTATGAATCACAAAGGCCTCAAACTTTCCCTGCATGGAAGGAAAGGGTAAGCCATATACTCAAGTAGGACCATGTCCATTTATCCAAGATCATCTACATTTCAAATTTCCTATCTTGTCATCAGGTCTTACATTCTGATTATTGGTTTGGGAAATACAGTCATCAGATCCATAGATTAAATAACTAAGAAATATATTTAAATAACATCTAAATAAATAAATAACATCTAACATCTTTCCCATCTAATAAGGTTTCACTTTCAACACCTCCAAAAGAAGCAACTCTATCAATAATCTATCCTGAGTTGAATAACTCTCACTCAAGTGTTCTTTAAAAAAAAAAAAAATCATATTATAAATGGAAAAATAAACTGAAACTGTTAAATAAGTTCTTCTATATGGACAGTAGTTAGTCTTTGTTTTTAATGATTACTTTGCAAGAAAAAAGTCAATATTTTTAACCTATAGATGGACAAAAAGCTAAAGAATCTTTCTTCTAACTAGGAAAGAAAGCTGTTAATCACGTTTTCATTCCCTCAACCAGAGCAAATTTTTATTATTTTTCCCCATTTTGGCAATGTAAATAGTTTATACAAAACAACAAAAAGTTTTAAGAAACTAATTGATTGTATGTAACCAAGGAAAACTGCAAGGGAAAATTACAAAAGGGTTTTTCTGTTTGTTTGTTTTTAGCACTGTATTCTCAAAGATTACCATGGAATCACACAATTTAAGCCTAAAAAATGCACTATCATCCTAGTTAATACAGTAAGAAAAGAAAATGCATACAGACTGAGAAGGAAGAAATAAAACTGTCTTTGTTCATAGATGACATGATTGTCTATATAGAAACCTCAAAGAATCAACAACAAAAAATGCTGGAAATGGGGTACCAGAAATGGGGTGGCTCAGTCAGTTGGGCGTCTGCCTTTGGTTCAGGTCGTGATCCTAGGGTTCTGGGATCAAGCCTCGCATTGGGCTCTCTGCTCAGCAGGGGCATCTGCTTCTCCCTCTCCCCACCTCCCCACCCCACTTGTGCTCGCTCTCTCTCACTCTCTCTCAAATAAGTAAATAAAATCTTTAAAAAAATTCCAAAAATGATTAAGTAATCATAGCAAGGTTAATGAATACATGATTAATATAAAAAAAATCCAATCGTTTTCCCATACGCCAGCAATGAACAAGTGGAATTTGAAATAAAAACATGATATATTTCCATTAGCACCCAAAAAAATGAGATACCTAGATATAAATCTAACAAAATATATGCAACATCTATATGAAGAAAACTATAAAACTCTGATGGAGAGATGTCAAAGAAGAGCTAAATAAATGGAGAGATATTCCCTATTTATGGTTAGGAAGACTCATCACTCTCAAGATGTCAGTTCTTCCCAACTGATCTATATAAAGAAAGCCCAATCAAAATTCCTGTAGCAAGTATTTTGTGGATATAGACAAACTGATTCTAAAATTTATAGGGAGAAGTAAAAGACCCAGAACAGCCAACACAATACTGAAAGAGAAGAACAAAGCTGGAGGACTGACACTACCCAACTTCAAGAATTTCTATAAAGCTATAGTAATCAAGACAGTTTGGCACTGCTAAAAGAATAGACGAATAGGAGCACTGGAATAGACGAGACTAAAAATAGATCCACGTAAATACAGTCACTTGACAAACGAGCAAAGGTAATACAATGGAGCAAAGATAATCTTTTCAACAAACTGGACATCCATATGCAAAAAATGAATCTAGACACAGATTTAAATACAAAACATTAAATTCTAAAAATCCTAGAAAATAACTAACATAGGGGTGCCTGGGTGACTCAGTGGTTGAGCATCTGCCTTTGGCTCGGGTCATGATCCTAGGGTGCTGGGATTGAGCCCCCCACATTGGGCTCCCTGCTCAGTGGGAAGCCCACTTGTCCCTCTCCCACTCCCCCTGATTGTGCGCTCCCACGCACTCTCTCTGTCAAATAATAAAAAAAGAGAAGAGAACAGAACACAGGAGAAAACCTATATGACCTTAGGTTTTACAATGACTTTTTAGATATAACACCAAAGCCACAATTCATGATAGAAATAAGTGATGAGCTAGCCTTAATTAAAATTAAAAAATTCTACTCTGAAAAAGGCACTGTCAAGAAAATGAAAGGACTGGAAGATAACATTTACAAAAGAAAACATAAAAGACCATTATCCGAAATATATGAAGAACTCTTAAAATGCAGCAATAAGAAAACAACCCAAAAAATGGGCTAAAGACCTAACAGATAATTCACCAAAGAAGACATACAGATAGCAAATAAGCATATGAAAAGATGCTTCATATCACATGTCATCAGGGAAATGCAAATTAAAACAAGATACCACTACATACCTATCAATCAGAATGGCCAAAATCAAAAACACTGACAACCCCAAATGGTGTCAAGGATATGGAGCAACTGGAACTCTCACTGTTCATAGAAATACAAAATAGTACAGCCACTACGGAAGACAGTTTGACAGTGTCTTACAAAACTAAACATACTCGGGGTGCCTAGGTGGCTCAGTCGGTTAAGTGTATGACTTGGTTTTGGCTCTTGTCATGATCTCAGAGTCCTGGGATGGAACCCCGTGTCAGGCTCCCTGCTCAGCAGGGAGCATGTCTGAGATCCTCTCTCCCCCTCTGCCCTTCCCCCTGCTCTCATGCACGCATTCTCTCTAAAATAAAAAAAATTAAAATAGGGGCGCCTGGGTGGCTCAGTCGTTAAGCGTCTGTCTTCGGCTCAGGTCATGGTCCCAGGGTCCTGGGATCGAGCCCCGCATCGGGCTCCCTGCTCGGCGGGAAGCCTGCTTCTCCCTCTCGCACTCCCCCTGCTTGTGTTCCCTCTCTCACTGTGTCTCACTCTGTCAAATAAATAAATAAAATCTTTAAAAAAAAAAAATTAAAATAGATAAATAAATAAAACTAAACATAGTCTTACCATGCAATCCATTAATCACGCTCCTTGGTATTTACCTAAAGAAACTGAAAATTTAAAAGAAAAGAAACTGAAACTGGGAATTATGTCCACACAAAACCTGCACATGGGTGTTTATAACAGCTTTAATTACAACTGCCACAAGTTGGAAGCAATCTTCTTTAGTAGGTGAATGGATAAAGTGTGGTACCTCCATGGAATATTATTCAACACTAAAAAGAGCTATGAAAAGATGGAGGAAGCTTAAATGCATATTACTAAGTGAAAGAAACCTGTATGAAAAGACTACATACTGTAGGATTCCTACTCTATGACATTCTGGTAAAGACAAAGCTATGGAGATAGTAAAAAGATCTGTGATTGCCTGGGGTTGGGGGGAGGGCTGAATAAATGGAACACAAAGGATTCTTAAGGGAGTAAAACTACTCTGTGTGATACTACTACAATGGATACATACCATCATACATTTGTCCAAACTCACAGAATGTACAACACCAAGAATGAACCATAATATAAAATACAGACTTGGTGATAATGATGTGTCAGTGCAGATTCATCAGTTCTAACAAATATACCACTCTGGTAGGGGATGCTGATAATGGGGGAGCTTATGCACAGGTGGGGGCAGAAGATACAATGGATATCTCTGTATCTTCTGTTCAATTTTGCTATAAACATAAAACTGCTCTAAAATATAAAGTCTGGGGGGGCCTAGGTGGCTCAGTTAGTTGAGCTCAGTTGATTAAGTTGGTTAAGCTCATTTGGTTAAGAGTCCTGGGATCGAGCCCCATGCCAGGCTCCCGGCTCAGCCAGGAGTCGGCTTGTCCCTCTATCTCTGCCCTGCTCGTGCTCTCTCTTTCACCCTCTCTAATAAATAAATTTATAATCTTAAAAAAATTTTTTAAATACAATATAAAGTCTATTTAAAAAAAGATATCAAATCTGTTCCTGGAACCAAAATTAAATGGGTGTAACATCTTAACATTAAAATACGCATCTTATGTGTTATTATTATAAATGCTTTTCTTGAACAAAAAATTCCAGTTAGTAAGAATGAAAATTCTTCATAGAAAAATCAATTGGTTTCAAAAACACTAAAAATAACTTATTCAGAGTGCCTGGCTGGCTCGGTCCATAAGATTCTCAAAGCATACTCTTGATCTCAGGATTATGAATTCAAGGCCCACGTTGAGTACATAGCTTACTTTAAAAATAAATAAGTAAACAAACTAAATTAAGTTTTGCTAAAAAGAAAAAATCGCTTATTCAGTTTCATTCTGAAAAATTCCATTTTACATTAAAAAAAAAAAAAGAGGTTTCCTGAGATGCAAATGTTGCAAAGGGAATAATCTGCAAAATATCAAGATAACAGAAAATTACTATGACCGATTCTTTCTTATGCCCAAACAAAATTTTTGGCAGTTATTTTCTAGTATTTATGTTCAAATATTCATTGGAATGAATAACCGTACTAAAAACCATAGTTCACAATAAAAATGTCTATCATAGGTTTAACACCAAATTTTAAGTCTACCTCAAGATTTTATGATGTTAGAGGAGGAATCCAGGAGAAAACACAATTTATATATGAAATCACTTATCAATCAAGACATCTGCGCTACATTCTTAATAAACATTCTTACTTATACATAGCAAGCAATGAGCTAAGTATTGACAATACTAAAATAAGTAAACTCTCAAGCAAAAATAAGTTGAAAAAAGAAATCATTACATCCAAATATTCACTCCAAACCAGCTATTGCCTAAAGTTGCTTTGTGTTCACGCTTTTTTTTTTTTTAAGATTTTATTTATTTGACAGAGACACAGTGAGAGAGGGAACACAAGCAGGGGGAGTGGGAGAGGGAGAAGCAGGCTTCCAGCTGAGCAGGGAGCCCGATGCGGGGCTCGATCCCAGGTCCCTGGGACCATGACCTGAGCCGAAGGCAGACACTTAACGACTGAGCCACCCAGGCGCCCCTGTGTTCACGCTTTTAAAGATTTATTTTAGAGACAGAGAGAGCACTTGAGCATGCAAGAGCAAGCAGGGGGAGGGACAGAGGGAGAGGAAGAGGGAGATGCAGGGAATCCCAAACCAACTCCCCGCTGAGGGCAGAGCCCCATCTCAGGACCCTGAGATCATGACCTGAGCCCAAGAGTCAGACACTCAACCAACTGAGCCACCCAGCCACCCGTGTTTGCGCTTTTAAACTTGAAATCAGCAAAGTGAAGTGTTGAGAAATGTAACTGAAGTCTCTTTTCTCTAATCAATTTACCATCTAAAATATTCCACCAATCTTTTTCTTTTTAAGATTTTATTTATTTGACAGAGAGCACAAGCAGGGGGAGTAGCAGGCAGAGGAAGAGGGAGAAGCAGGCTCCCCACTGAGCAGGGAGCCAGCCCCATGTGGGGCTCGATCCCAGGACCCTGGGACCATGACCTGAGACAAAGGCAGACACTTAACCCACTGAGCCACCCAGGCATCCCTATTTCACCAATCTCAAAATTGAATCCCTTCTCTGTGAGAATGATGTGGATAAATTTCATTGACATAGGAAAGGTTTTAATCAATATGCTAGAAACACAGGACTTACATTCTGTGTCCTGAAGGTGGAAGTAGCTTCTCTGAATTCAAATCTACTGCCATCTAGAAATGAAGCCAGGCAGAAAGAAAGCACTTAAACTCTAAATGTTTATCCTACCCATCTCACTGAATCAATAAAAATGAACATCCCTTTCTAAGGATCTTTGAAAAGTCAAAGATAGATTTGATTCCTTGTGAAAACACTTGATTAGATACTTAGAGGAGGGGCGCCTGGATGGCTCAGCCAGTTAAGCCATGACTCTTGGTGTAGGCTCAGGTCATGATCTCATGGAGTCCTGAGATTGAGCTCCGCCAAAGGATCCACACTCAGTGGGGAGTCTGCTTGAAGATTCTCTCCCTCTTCCCCCCCATTCACACGTGCATGCTCTCTCTCTCTAAAATAAATAAATCTTTAAAAAAAAAAAAAGATATTTAGAGGAAAGCCACATAAAAACTACAAATGTGGACCAAAAAGTGGTATGATTAATATTTTAACATAAACAAATTCTAATTGACATGATCAACTAAGCATTAGTATCTTCTCAAAGCTTTATATATACCTTATGAAGCCGTACACATTTAATGAAAATATCATCATTAACCAAAGTATTTTTGGTGCTCTTCTTTTGGAATCTCCATTACAACTTTGGCATATTTTCCGAACAACTGTTCATTTGATAAACATTAATTCATCACCTTGTTTGTGCTATAACTACTTAATGGTAACAAATGTTTGTCATTTGAGGGTAGATCTGATTTTTCTAAAATTCACCCCAGGTCATCTGGGTAACTCAGGTGATTAGGTTAAGTAAAATAATTATTATATGATCAAAAAAATGAAATGTTAAAACCTTAAATGCATGTTGCTAAAATGAAAAGTAGCCACTCTAAAAAAGCTTTACATGGTAGGATTCCAACTACACGATATTTTGGAAAAGGCAATACTACAGAGACAGTAAAAAGATCAGTAGTTGCCAGGGAGGGAAGGAAGTATGAACAGGTACAGCATAGAGGATTTTTAGGGCAGTGAAACTATTCCCTATGATACTGTAATGGTAGATACATGACATTATAAAATAACAAAACCCCAAAGAAGTGTGCAGTGAAATCTAACGTCAACTATCAACTTTAGTTAATCCTGGTTCATCAGTTGTAACAAATATACCACCACACCAATGCAAGACGTTAATAGGGAAACTGGGGTTTGAGGGCAAATATGGGGATTCTCTACTTTCTACTCAATTTCTCTGTAAACATAAAACTGCTCCAACATGTTACTATAAACTAATATAAGTGGTTCAGACGATCTAGAGTAGAGCTTTTAAAGTAACAATAGGGGTGCCTGGGTGGCTCAGTCAGTTGATCATCTGACTCTTGGTTTAGGCTTGGGTCGTGGGATCAGGCTGCACATCAGGCTCCACGCTTGGCACAGAGTCTGCTTGAGATTCTCTCTCCCTCCCCCCTTTGGCCCTCCCCCAACTCATGCTCTCTCTAAATAAATAAAATCTTTAACAACAACAACAAAAAGATACATCAAACCAAACTACCAATGATAATACCTGTATATCTCTACTATGGGTTTGAAAATTGAGACTTTATAGTATTTTTTCCATTATTAACCTTCTGCTTATAAGATGTAATTCTGTCAAAGTTCAAAGAGAAATTGACAAGCCAACAACAGTAAACATCAGTATATCTTCTAAGAAACAACAGCTCAAACAAGCTCAAACAAGCCAGAAATAAGTAAGGTTGAATGATTTGAAATATAAGTTGGGAGACTAGCTTAACAGAAAATATTTAGAATTCTATACCCAGAAAATACACAATCTTTTCAAATACCCCTGGGATATCTACAAAAACTTCCCATGCCTTAGGTCATGGAGAAAATCTCAACAAGAAAGATTAAACAAAGAACATGCCAACAACAAAGATCTCCTTAATTCAACCATCCAGAGATAATCAGTTAACCAGTGCATGATCTTTCCAAACTTTTTGCTATGCCTCTGACTCTCATATGTAGCTTTAAGAGAAAAAAATCTCTTAAAACAAAATAATTAAAAACCTGAAAGATGGGACACCTGGGTGGCTCAGTTAAGCATCTACCTTCGGCTCAGGTTATGATCCCAGGGTCCTGGGATCGAGTCCCACATGGGGCTCCTTGCTCAGCAAGGAGTCTGCTTCTCCCTCTCCTTCTGCTTGCTGCTCCCCCTGCTTGTGCTCTCTCTCTTTCTCTAACAAATAAATAAAATGTTTAAAAAATAAAATAAAATAAAAACCTGAAAGCAAGTTAAATATAAGGATGCCAACTTTGCTTGGGCTAATGCTAAAAGGTGATACTGCCCCTACTGTAAACTTGAAAGCACGGGGGGGCCGGGGGGGAAATGTCAAGAGGCAAAGTTAGCATCTAATTCTTCTAATCAGAAATTCCGTATGGCTTATCATCTCTCTACTTCACTTTCCTCATCTGTAAAACAGGAAGAGCACTGACTGTCCTGGAGTTTTTCTAAAAATTAAGTGAGTTCAGGGGCGCCTGGGTGGCTCAGCTGGTTGGGTGTCTGCCTTCTGCTCAGGTCATGATCCCAGAGTCCTGGGATCAATCCCCATGTCGGGCTCTCTGCTCAGAGCCCGCTTCTCCCTCTCCATCTGCCTGCTGGTCTCCCTGCTTGTGCAGAGCTCTGTCAAATAAATAAAATCTTTAGAAATAAATAAAATAAAAATTTAGTGAGTTCATACCCATAAAGGGCTTAGAATAGTGCCAAGCCCAGTAAGCATGCAAATGTTATCTATTTATTAACATGGCTTGCTTATCCTGAGAGACAAATGCCTTTCTCTTCACCTACAATCAAAATAATAAAATATTCTAAAAGCCAGTTTATAGTATAAGTGATTTCTGGTTTATTATCTTTGAACTTATCATTGACTCATAAGTTCCCCTAAGCACTCCAACTGAAGACAGTAACAGTCAATTAAACAAAACATAAAACTGAGAATATTAATGAACTATATTCTACTACAATGTTCTAATGGTTTCACATGTGTCTCCCCCCTCGTGTATGACAACCTCCCAATTCATCTTACTTATGTTCTCCCCTTCCTCCAACCTATTCTACACACAGCTGCCCAGCAGATCCTGTTAAAATCCTGGTGTCACCAATATAAACATATCCTGCTCAAGGTTTTCCTATGGACTGACACATCAAGCCTAAAATTTTCAGCCCATTTTTTAAGATCCTTCATAATTCCACTCCCTAATTTCTCTATTATTATTTCCTAATATAAACCCTTTATTCCAATCAGATTGCTAACTCTCTAGTCCTTCAAGATCAGCTCAAATCTCACACTCCCTCAATGAAACTTCCTGGACCATTCAGTTCTCTAGGGATCTCTCACATCTCTGTACTAACAGCATGGTATAACATTTAACACTTTAGTATACATTTCTTTTTAATGTTTCAAAATGATATTACATAATCTTATTTCTCCAAATTAGATTATAAATTGCTCAAGAACAAATGATGAACTACAGTTCATTCAAATCCTGAGTGCTGGTAACAAAACAAGTATGGCAACTCAAACGGCCAAAAGGCCTACTTCAGTGTCTAACATGTAATATGTACTGAGACTGAAAAATGAAATAAATAAAATAAAATATGTACTAAGACTGCAGTCAATGTACTGTAGCTTTATCAGAACACCCAAATTATGAAATATTCTATAGCCATTAAGAATAACAACAACACCACCACAGTGGGAAACCTGGGTGGCTCAATCAGAACATGTGATTCTTTTTTTTTTTTTTTTAAAGATTTTATTTATTTATTTGAGAGAGAGAGACTGAGAGAGAGAGAGCATGAAAGGAGGGAGGGTCGGAGGGAGAAGCAGACTCCCTGCCGAGCAGGGAGCCCGATGCGGGACTCGATCCAGGGACTCCAGGATCATGACCTGAGCCGAAGGCAGTCGCTTAACCAACTGAGCCACCCAGGCACCCAGAACATGTGATTCTTGATCTTGGGGTTGTGAGTTCAAGCCACACTGGGTGTAGAGATTACTAAAAAATATAAATAAACTAAAAAAAAAAAAAACCAACAACAGAGGTATATATTTGCTGGCATACAAAGATATTCATGAGATATTGAAAACAAAAAGGTTTAATAGTATTTGTAGAATGATTAAATTTCTGGATATATATATTTTTTATGTGTATGCCTAAAAATATACTTAAGAATTATATGCCAAAACTATAAAGTAATAGTTACCATTGGATAAACATAATTTCCACTTTATGTTTATGAAACAAAAAATATGCGGCAATTAACATCTTTCAAAAAGTTTAAAAGGAAATAATATTATTATTGGCCATGTTTAAAAATGGAAAAACACGGGCGCCTGGGTGGCTCAGTTGGTTAAGCGACTGCCTTCGGCTCAGGTCGTGATCCTGGAGTCCCGGGATCGAGTCCCGCATCGGGCTCCCTGCTCAGCGGGGGGTCTGCTTCTCCCTCTGACCCTCTTCCCTCTCGTGCTCTCTGTCTCTCATTCTCTCTCTCTCAAATAAATAAATAAAATCTTTAAAAAAAAAAAATGGAAAAACACGTCAAATTGATATAGTAATCTATAGCTTATCTTTGCACAATCCCGTTTCTGCTAATTTTATTTCTAATTTTCTACAAATAAGCAGGCATTACCTTTGCATCACCAAAAATAAACCAACACTATTCCTAAAACATGGTTTGGAGAAGCACTTGACTTCCTCTAAGATAACAGAGGGCAGAAGGGATGAAGGGGGAGGGCGGGGAGCATGTGTGGAAGTTGAACAAATAATATGTGAGAAAAGATTCAAAGGCAATGCTCACCCTTTAGCACCTGTATCCCAAGCATCTATGTTGCAAGATCAACACCACCTTTTATATCAAGTACAGGGTCACGTCTAAACCCAGGGACAATATTAAACTATAAACTTCTTCATGATAACACTTGGTACTGAATCTGGCAATTTAGTATCATCAGAGCCCCCATCTCCTCTTCATCTTACTCCACTAAAAATGTCATTGCCAAATCTACCTACAGTATAGAATTATTTTTGTAATAAAAAGAATTACTTGGGCACAACTTTGTTTAGAGGCTATCCTCTCATCTCTTTTTAACCCACACAGAAATCTGGATTTATTTATTCTATTATATGCAATATAATTTTTACATGGTTTTGTATTGTTTATTATTCTTGAACAGATACCTGTCTCCAAACAAGAAGATCCTCTTTGTGACTTCATATTAGGCGGGCAAAAGTTTTCCATTCCAGAAGCTGTCAGGGTTACTGGATATACAGGTATGGACAGAAGGAAATACCCAGCCAACAATACTAATAGAGAACAGCAGAATAAAGTCTGAATTCCTTGGCATGACATTCAGATCCATCACAATTGGTCCATATCATTCCTCTTCAGCCGTTCTCCACTCACTCCCCACCAAGAATTCTCTGCACATCAAAGTTTCCTCTGTTAGAACATATCCCTCCCTCTTTCCAACAATGATAACCAATGTGCATGCACTGGCACCCAAACAAATCTGGAGTCAGATCCAAATTCTGTCAGTACGGCCTTGGGCAAGTCCAACTTCTTTGAGGCATCTTGTAAAATGAGGAATATATTTTAAAAATCTACCTTGTGAATTAATGTGAAGATTAGAACTAACACATGGAAATCCCCCAGCACAGTACTGGGCACACAGGAGATATATTTGTAATAGAATGCTATTATTTCTTGGCTTTGTGCCTTCACAAATGCTATTTCCTCTACAGAGAATGTTACCGAGTCTCCCCTCTCCGTTTGGGAAATCCTTCCTATCAGTCAAGACACAGGGCTCAATACTACTTTACCTTATGTAAAGCCCTCTTTGACTCTCTCATGTAACTGATGGCTCCCTTTTCTGACCTAGTTCAGTACTCTGTTCTTTTCTCTATCATAGTTCTCATTATACCAAATTCCATTTATCTATTATGAACGGAGTATTTGCATCTCCCCAAAATTCCTATGTTGAGATCCTAACCCCCAATATTACAGTATTAGAAGGGGGGTCCCTTGGGAGGAGATTAGGTCATAAGGATGGGGCCCCTCATGAATGGGATTAGTGCCCTGATAAAAGAGATCCCAGATATCTCTCTCACCCCTTCCACCATGTGAGGACAGAGTGAACCAGGAAGCAGGCTCTCACCAGACACCAATTCTGCTGCTGCCTTGGACTTTGCAGCCTCCAGAACTGTGAGAATAAATTTCTGTTGTTTGTTAGACACCCAGTCTATGGTATTCTGTTATGGCAGCCTGAACTAAAACATTATCTTCTTCTCTGAGAGAAAACTGAAAGATTGGTGAGTATGTAATTCATCTTTGTATCATCTAGCACTGAGCTTGGGGTACAGCAGGCACTCAAATGTTTCTGAGTAAACCAAGTAAAAAAGAATCTAACAGGTCACAAGCGACCTTGTAGAGACCAACTGCAATTAGGTAGCAGGAAACGAACAATGAAATGGGAGTTAGCAGGTGAAAACAATGCCTGCAAGTTGAACAATTAAGTTGAAAGTGAAGCAGAATTAAGGGAACATTTCTTCATGGCAAGATGAACCAAGAGGGAAAGGCCAAGTATTTAAGAAAGAAGGAAAACAATAAACAAGATTTAGATAGTAATCAGGGTACAGGTAGCCCTGGGGGGACGGGAGGGTAGGTGTGTGCTACCCTCAGCTAGAGGCAGGAATGTTGAGGAGGAATTTTCCAGCTCAAACATTGTTATGTAATTTTCTAATACCAATGAAATACCTCTTAATTCATCCATTTCTTTCCTTTTCAGTATTTATATACTCTTAAATGAGTATTCTTATATCTAGTCACATCTGCTCCCTAGCCCTTTCTCCATCTCATTACTTGAACTGATCTTCTCAAGCCACTGTTTCACATATTTTGAATAGATGAATGTGGATATGCACATAAATGTATAAATAATGTATATACATATACACTATAATATTTGTTTAGAAAACTGGATTTGTTCCAATGCAACTGATATATTAGGGAGCAAGTTGAACATAATACAAATTTCGCATCTGCTTACATGCAACTGAAACACTAGGTAAGCACAGAAAATGCAACCCAGTCACACAAAATGACATAGAATGCACACATCTCAAACATCTGCCAGCTCAGTCCTCATGTTGGAACCCATCCACATCTGGTGTTACAGTTTCAGTCCAATTCAGATAACCCTTCTTCCAACACTTCACAAATTGCCACCCTTTTGACACCCACTTCTATAAGAAAACTCAGGTTTTCTTCAAGGTCAAGTGTCATATCTGTTGTAGTATTTATGTGTGTAACCATTTAACATGTGTAAAATTGTGCTAGTCTTTATTATGTTTCTATCTTTTTACATGTCACTGAAAAAATTTCTGAGTATTATACCCTTAAACTCCATTTTTCCTTATGTCCTGTAGTTTTCATTGTGTGATTCTGCATGTATGATTAGGAACTTTTACGCTGAATTATAACTTACACATACTTGTAATTATTGCAGCTCTGATCACCAATTTCCCACTGAAATCAAAGGCTACAGAGAAGGTTAAAAAAAAAAAAAATATGAGCATGGGGCACCTGGGTGGTTTAGTCAAATGTCCCGACTCTTGATTTCAGCTCAGGTGGTGATCTCAGGGTCCTGGGATCGAGCCCCGTGTTGGGCTCCATGCTCAGCTCGGAGTTCACTTGAGGATTCTTTCCTTCCCCCTCCCTCTGCCCTCTCTTTCTCTCTCAAATAAATAAGTAAATCTTAAAAAAATAATTGGGCATCCCTCACAATTATCTGAAGGTCCTAGTATCTATGAGGTACTTTGAAAGACCCAAACACTTGTCTTGAAGAATGCTTCAGGAAACCCAATGCACGAAAAGAAAAGAATATGTATGTTTATCTTAAGACAACTTATCTGCCAATCAGCTACATAATAGGATAAAGAAGTAGTAGAGTCCTTCACCAATGAAGTAATGCTCAAGTATTTTAATATCAAGTAACACAAACATATCCATCCCTAAAGACAGAAAGCATAATGGTAGTTGCCAGGGACTAGGTAGGTAGAATGGGGAGTTATTGTTTAATAGATATAGAGTTTCAGTTTTACAAGATGAGAAGAGTAATGGGATGGATAGTGATAATGACTGTATAATACAAATATATTTAATACCACTGAATGTACACTCAAAAGCGGTTAAAATTTTGTTATTAGTATTTTACCACGAAGAAAAGAAATCCCTATATTGCACACCTGAAACTAATTTTTTTTAAAATCCATCCTTATTTTTGAAGAACACCATCATAAAAATACTCATGATGAATGACTACTAAATGCACATAAAATCTGTATAGTGTGGTTCCATTTTTTATGTAGATATAGAGAAAAAGGATCAGAAACAAGTATTTATATGAATTAAAATAACAGGTGATGTTTCTCTATCTTTTCCTGTATTTCTACAAAGGAACTACAATGAACACATTTTTTTTTTTTTAACACATTACTTTTACCAGCAGAAAAAAATTAAGATTACGTTAAGTTTAGTGTGGCTCAACTTTTGCTTGCACTACAGGCTATCAAAAAGTCTCGCCAAGAATTTCAAACCCAAAGTAACTTCTTTGACTACTGCAGCTAATATAATCTTACTTTTTACTCCTCAAGTACCATCTTCTGAAAGTTAATATTGTTCTTCAAACTAAGATTTCCATTTTTTTTAACGTACTACTAAAACTATTCAAGAAATTCCAAAAGCAACAGAAAGTAATACTTTGTATACAAAGTATACTTTTAACTTGCAAATTTCACTTTTATGCCCATAAGCTTAATATTAAATAGTACCTTTTAAAGTTAATTTTATTATAAAACACGTTTTCATCCTGTATTTCAAACTGTATTATTTTTATTTCTTATTCAGCTAGTCGCCCAGAGTTTAAAGAAACTGCAAAGAAAATTTAAGCTATCACAGAAATGTAATCTGTAACATAAATTCTCTCCTTTCTATTCATTTCAGCAAAACCCTAACAAAACACCGTCAGAATACAACACTGTTTAAAAAAAAATTCAACCATATAAAACAAATGAAACTATTATTGAAAACTACCCTGTGACGCATAGAATTTGGTGAAGGAATTTTCTAAAGACTATCACAGGATAAATATTTATTATCCAATTTTCACATGCTAGGTTTTGAACTCACTGGATCAGTTTCTACCTTTTGAGATATATAATTTTGCTGCTTTTAGAAACTAAATGTTCTTACAATTTCATTCAGACATAGTGCCTAGTATATTTTTAATAACCCAAGGAGAATATGATAGATGGCTAAGGCTTGATTCTATACAGTAGGTATATGGCTATAAACACAAATGCCTAAGATTTAAACTGAAAGTTCCCTCAACAGTAACCAGATATTTTAAGAATCAATTGGCCAGCTAAAAATGCCTATAGATTTAATATGTGATAGTGAACAAGAGAAGAAATCATGCAGTTGGGAATATTTTGTGATAAGATGGACAAAACCTGTTTTAAGAGTTTGAACCACAAATTATTAAATACACTTTCAAACATAATTATACACTTTCCCTTAAAGATATGTAAAAATGAAAAATGAATGAAAGTTCAAATTACACATTAAGGTAGAGTTTTTTTTTTCCTGTAGTCTAGGCTTCTAACAAATTCAAGACAAGAAGCAAGGCAGATGCAACATTTTGCACTAACTGTACATTACATAAATGTTCAAGGTGCTTTGAATTTCCAAGTAGTTCAAGTTGTCTTTGTTAAAATGTTTTAGTTTTTAATTAGAAGGAAAAAAAAGAATTTTCAACATCCCAGTAAATTTCCACTAGACATCAACAACCAGTTATCAGTATAACCACACAGTAACTATAATTTATCATTTTATCATTTTTGAAACATTTACACCGACATTATTTTATTTGATCATGTAATAATCCTGTTAAGATAATCAGTATCAACTTCATTTGACAGATCAATAAACCATTACAGGGCATTTAAGTTGGTTCTTCCCAAACTTTAGGGTGTACAAGAATCACTCAGGAACATGTTCAGACTCTGCGGTCTCAGTAACCCCTCTCGCTCCCCAGACTGAGGTGGATTCCAGGAATCTCCATTTCAAATAAACAACACAGGTAATACTGGTACAGATGGTCCCCATCCCTACATCCCCAAGACGCATCTTTTAAGACACTGATTTAAGTAACACGACTAAGACTTTAGGTGGTTTACAACTCTATTTTTATTTTGAATCTAAGTTCCCAAATGTTTAGATAGTAGAGCTTTGCAGATCTCCTTGAAAGATATGTAAAATTTTAATTTTCAAAAAATTTTACATTTATTTAAAATAATACCTCTTATACTAAACTCCTATGCGAACAAATGGTAGTAGGTATTTGAAGAAACATAAAACCGAGAAAATTCTACCATAATTTCATTTTCTGTGAGATGCAGGAAAAGCTGATACTGAATTATTTGAATACTGCTGCATTTTATAGGGTGGTAAGCTAAAACTTAGGTACCACAGGTTCTAAAAACATAATGAAAAATTAAGATGAAAATATAAAAGCACTTAGAGTACAACTTTGTGAATACACTAAAAACCACTGAACTGAAGAATTTAAAGGATTAATTTTATGATCTATGAATTATATCTCACTTTTTATTTATTTTTTTGAAGATTTCATTTATTTATTTGACAGAGAAAGACAGAGCGAGAGATGGAACACAAGCAGGGGGAGTGGGAGGGGGAGAAGCAGGCTTCCTGCCGAGCAGGGAGCCCGATGCGGTGAGGACTCAATCCCAGGACCCTGGGATCATGACCTGAGCCGAAGGCAGACGCTTAACGACTGAGCCACCCAGGTGCCCCTATAGCTCACTTTTTAAAAAGAAAAAAGCACTCAGAAAATTTCAAACTCTAATATTTGCCAATCATTTTAAACTTCTAAGACATATTTTAGCCTTTCTATTAAACAGCATAATTATTTTCTGGCCTATATTACAAGCGCTAAAAACCAATGTAGAAATAATAAAGAGCATAAATAAAGCCACTAGCTTGATAGTGATTTTATTTTATTTTTTTTAAGATTTTTTTATTTATTCATTTGAGAGAGACAGCAACAGCACAAGCAGGGAGGAGAGGGACATGGATCATGACCTGAGCCCAAGGCAGACGTTTAACTGACTCAGCCACCCAGGTGCCCCTTGATAGTGATTTTAAATAAGAATTTTAATGTCACTATTTATTTCCTTTCAAGTTTTTCTAATAAAGCTCCACTTAATCTGCCTTTTATTATAGGGCTATTTTCAAATTCTTTAGTCACATGTTAGCATCTTCTAGTTTACTACTAAAATAATCTTTGTCTTTCTTAACTAGGTATATAGTATGTAATACACGGAAATATAGTAAGATGGTTGGTTATTAAGCCCCAGGCTTTAAAGGCTTTACCTCTACTCTGCTTCATACCACATATGTGACCTGAGGCAAGTAAGTAACTTACTTGTTCTCCCCCATCTTCCCATAGGGTTGTGGTGAGAATTAAATGCACCAATACAGGTGAAGTGCTTAGAACAGTGCCTAGCACTTAATAAGCACACCATAAATGTCATCTACTTTAATTACATAATTATTTTTACAGAAAAAGGCATCCCAGCTTAGACCACTCATTATAAATCCTGGTAATATTAAAATTTTAATTTACTTTACCAATGTGTTCAAACATTTAGGAAAGTTGGGCTTGCTTGTTTATGCTATATCTACCCTATTCACAAGTTCAATTTTCCCCAACCCTGAGTCACTATTAGTTCCTCTTCTGACTCATCACATAGAAAGGTAGACAGTCTGGAACCTACTGGGCATACTGAAAGGAATTTCTTAATCTACCTGGATTTACATGGTTTACTAAGTAGAATTTGTCCTACATAATGTTCAATAAATATGCTGAATAATTATGACTTAAAATTGTGCTCACTTAAAAGTGCTTTCTATATATCATATGCTCCTTCAAACTACAGGGTAGGTGTTTAGCCCCATCTTGACAGAAAAACAACGTATCACTTAAATAAAAACAAAGATTCACATTTTCTGACTTCTAGCCAAAAACAGATTTTGCGGGTGGCCTGGTGTTCAAATTTTGCCAAGCAAACTATAAATTAGCGAGTCAGAAGCAATCTCTGAGCCTACAAATTTGACTCTAATTTCTATTCAGTTCCTTTTACTGTTTTCCCCATTCAGATGTTTAAATTAAGATAACCTCTAACAAAAAGTTATAGAAAAAAACAAAGTTATAGGGAAATAAGCTAAATAATGCAAAGTAGGTTAATTCCTTTTTTAATTTTTTAAAAATTTTATTTTAAGTAGGCCTCACACTTAATATAGTGCTTGAATTCATGACCCCAAGATTAAGAATTGCACAATCTACCAACGGAGCCAGCCAGGTGCCTCCAGAGTAGGTTAATTCTTAAAAACACTTTTCCCAAGATGCACATATACACAAAAAAACCCACAAAAACATTTAAAATATTGCTCTACCACTTATTCACTTTCCATGTGATCCTGAGTCATTTAAATTCTCCAAGCTTCCATTTTCTCTTCTGGAAATGAGGATAAAAAGAGAAACTATACCACATGGGATTGCTGTGAGCATTAATTAAAACAACACATAAAGCACTCTAGCCAACCACTATGAAAATAGTAAGTTTCGACATATGTTAACTTTATATTTAAATCAAAACTTCAGTGCCATTTGACCTTGACCTATTGAATTATTATATTTTCTAGGGTAACCAGATCTGTTAACTCTTCTGCAAACCTATTAAATGGCAGTAACTTCATAAGCACTATGAAAACAGGAGTGATACTGCCTAGGAATCCTTCCTCAACTATCCCCCACTCAGGAAATAGGCTGTACTTAACACTGTATATTACTTGAGAGGCCCTGTGGACAAGCCTGTGTCCTATTCATTTCTGTATCCCCAGACTGCAGCCCAGTATTTCTTAACCCTGACTCACAGTAGAATCACATGCAAAGTTTACCAAAATATTAATGCCTGGGATCCATCCCAGGCCCATTAAATCAAAAGGGGGTCAGGGAGGGAGAAGGGAAGTATTCTCCATGGAGAGCACTTTTTTAAGATCCTCACATGATTTTAATTAGCTACCACAATTAAGAAACACTGCACTCTGATATTTAAAATATTATACAAACAGGTATATATACATGTATATGTGAATATATGTATAAGTATATAGCTGCAGAAATGTAAGTCTCAGCTCAAGACCCTCATCCTCACTAGCTTCTCACAGCCCAATCATCTCTTTCCTCTAAACACAAAATATATATATATATTTTTTAAGATTTTTAAAGTAATCTCCACACCCAACATGGGGCTTGAACTCACAACCCCGAGATTAAGGGTTCCACGCTCCACCAACTGAGTCAGTCAGGCGCCCCTAAACACAAAATATTTCTAATAAACAATTTGCGGTGTTAAGATGGCTTTTCAATTGTTAACTCAGTACTTAAATTTTTTCATATAATTATGCCTTATCCTTCCTCCTGGATTACAGTTCTGCTCCTTGAGACTATACACTGCCTTACTCTTGTTTTTTCCACAGCACTTACAACAGTGCCTTGAACACAGACATGTAATAAACATCTGACAGATCTAATAAACATATACCAAAATTATTGGCAGGAGGTATATTACATCCAAATTATCCAATTTGGGCTACTGCCCCCAAAAATATAAGAATTTAGAAAAAAAAAATTTTTTTTTTAATCTTTACCTCAGTAAATGAGAACTAAAGTTTGTCTCACTAACGACAACTGAATATTTGCACTTTTTATTACGGTTATCAGAAGCAGTATGCCCCCCCCACCCCAGCTTCACATCGCCATCTACCACTTTTAGTTTTTGACTTGTTTCCTCACTAAAACTATCTTCTGGTTGTTTGTGGTATCTTTAGCTGTTGTCAGGTATCTCTTTACAACAATTTTATAATACTCTGTAATTAGTAAAATAAGTTAATGAAAGTCACAGTGATGTGTCATGCTACTCTTCTAATATAAACTTGGTTGAGAATATTGCCTGAAAATAAGATGCTTTCTCAACATTAAATAATAATACAAGTCCACTCTTGAATATAGACAGATTGGTGGTTTTCTGTTTTTATGATATTTGCAAACCTGAAAATTTTGTAAAATATCATATGACTTCTTAAACCAGGAGTACTAAGTTATATTACACAAGAAACTCCACAGCAACTGATATTCTCAATGCTGAAATTACTAAGAGAAATGAATGGCACACAATTCTAAAAAAACAACGTACAACAACCTAAAGATATAAAGACGGTCCACCTTTAAAGTTTTGTATCATATATTTACCACTATTAAAATAATCTGAACGACTTAAGTTGTTTTTATGAAAATATGAGGAGGAGGCCCTCAAGAAGTATGCCTGCTAATTAGATACTGCGGTAAAACATTACCATGTTTTGTTGCGTCCTACAGCAACAGATAGAGCCATAGTTACCACAAAAAGAAAGCAGTCCTCAATTCCCTATTCAATAAAAAAGGTTCAAATTCCACAGACCAAAAAATGGTACCCTGGGTTGTTTGTTTTTAAGGAAGATTAAATTTAGGACTTGCCAACACCCAAACGAAAAACATTCCAGAGTATTAGACTCAATTGTAGTGGGGAGTCATCTACATTCTCAGCACTATGTTCTCTAACCCAAAGCAGGAGTATTAACAAAGGATGTTTCTTAGGACCTCGTAAGATATACCACACTTATTCCCCCCAGTAAACATTACCCTTGTTAAAAACAAAAACAAAAAAGGTACTTGAGAAGTAACAATTCTAGCACAAGCAGCCAGACAAAAAATGAAGTTTAACATCTGCCAAGATATTTCCCAAAATAAGACCCCTGTCAGATGAACAATGAGGAAAAGACTGAAAATGACTAATTCTTTTATTTGGACCATCAGCTACTTTTAAAAATAAAGTTGAGGAATGTAGCTTTTCCAAAGCCTTGTCTTTAGTTTCCCCTTAATCTTCATATTTAAAAAAAAAAAAAAAACTAGAAATTTGATTACCACTCTCATGAATTCCTTTTAAAGCAATTTAATGAATAACAGATCTTTTGTGCAAGTAGCAAACCATAGAGGACAGTTTTGCTGGCTGATAAAAATCTGTCTGCAACATGCATGTAAAAATATATCCTTCAAAGACAAACCGTAATTTTCCAGGTATGGAAAACATATTAACACTTAAAAAGTGGGGTATGTTTGACACACACCCTAGCTTACTGTGAATGCTTTTACTTGAATCACAATTAAAGTTAGTATATTCTTATTAAGTATTTACTGGTTATCGAAGTTGAATAAATTAGAAAGCCACGAGTAAAAAAATTTTAAAAATAAAAAAATAAAACCTAAAGAGCCAATGAGAAAAAGATGCAACTACTTTGGGTGAAACAAGGTTGTGTAATCACTTCCCAAAACCAGCGCGCTTCTATTAAAGTAACCAAAATTGTTTAGGATTTTTTTTTTGAGGGTAGAAATAGGTTACACATTAAGTAAAAATTTTCACCACTCACTCTAATAGGAAGATGCTGCTGCCTGCAGGAATGTTGAGACCTCTCAAAAATACAAAGCAAAAACAAAAACCCTACCACAACTGTTTTCCACAATATACAGAGCCAAATACTTAAATACAAGGAAAGATCGTCTTAACAAAAGAATTGTGGATTACTACAACGTTCCTACTGTCCTAATATCACTCAGAATAAAGTGTGTGTGTGTGTTGGGGAGCGCTGTAGTGTGTGTGTGTGTTGGGGAGCGCTGGTGTGTGTGTGTGTGGGTGTGGGGGGGGGTGTGTGTGTTGGGGAGCGCTGTAGTGTGTGTGTGTGCTGGGGAGCGCTGGTGTGTGTGTGGGGGGGTGTGTGTTGGGGAGCGCTGGTGTGTGTGTGGGTGTGGGTGTGTGTGTGTGTTGGAGAGCGCTGTTCCCAAAAGCTGGTTTATAGATGAAAATCATATACTTATTTAGATATACTCATCTTGGGTACACTGAAAAATAAAGCTGTGGTGCATAGTGCTAAGGCCACGTTTCTTTACAGGTGCTATTAAACACTATCAAGAGAAAAGAGATCAACAATCTGGTAACTTCAGATAGACACGTGGGAAACTAAACTTTGTATGTCGTCATCACCATTAATCAATTTTTCTAACTGATTAAGCAAAAACAAACAACCCTAGGTTGGCCAGTTTTGGAGCCACCAGTTGTCCTATAAAGAAGGATCCTGAATCTGAGACCTCAGCCAGGAAGCCTGAAAAGCACGTGTCCTACTTTGGGTTTGGGGAACTTCCCAGGAAGCATTTGTTCAGAGTAAAACTCCATCACCCTCTGCGCCTGCCTAACTCGGCGAAAGGATAAGTACTGGCTAGCGTGGGGAAACTCTGCCGCCCGGGGGCCGGGGGAGCTCCCCCCGCGGCCCCCGCCCGCTCACCTCTGCCGTGGGGATGTTGACCACGCCGGTGGAGCGACGCTTCTCCCGCAGCTTTCTCTTCTCGATTTGCCCCTTGCCTTTCCTGGCACTGGGGCCCGAGCTCTTGCCCTTCTCCGGGGCGCCGTCGCGCTCCTCCCCGTCGCCCCGGGCCGGCGGTGCCCCCGCGGCGGAGACCGCGGCGGCGGCCGTGGGGGGCGGCTCGTCTTCGGGCCGCCGGGGGCCGGGGGCGGGCCGGGGCAGCGCCGCGGGGCCCACCGCGCAGTTCACGCCCCCAGAGCCGGGGGCGGCAGGTGCGGCCGCGCCGCCCGGGAGGTTGTTGTTGAGCTCGTTGGCCGCGGCGGCGGCCGAGGAGCCCAGAGCCCCCGCTGGGGGCCTCCCGGTCGCGTCGCTGCCGCCCCCGCTCGGAGCGGCCGGGCCCGGGGGGTTCTGCTTGGCGCGCATCTTCTCGCGCTTCGCCTTCCACTCCTCCAGGAAGTCTGTGGTGCTGCCGCTGCTGCCGCTGCTGGTCCGGTAGCCACCGGTCGCCATATTCCCAGCGGGACCGGCCGGGCTCTCACCTCAAGCCTCCCCGCCCGGCTCCGGCCGCCGCCGCCTCTGCCTTCCCGAGGCCGGGAGGATGTGAGGGAACGACCCCCGGAGCGCGGGGGCGGCCCGGGCTCCCCCGGCGGCCGGCGGCTCTGAGGCAAAACACAAAAGGGGGCGGGGAAGGGAAGCGTTAAGGTCCTCGCCCGGCCGGAGGGTCTGCCCCGCGGCCCGCCCCGGAGCCCCCCGCCCCCGCAGAACGTGCTGACCAGGCCCCGCTGGCAAGTGGCTGCCGAGTCCCCACCCTGCAAAGTTTCTCCGTCGCACCTACACGGCGGGCCTGGGCGATCGCCGCCCCTCGAGGGGAGGAGAAAAGGGCTTGTCCCCACCCCCCGGCCCGCCCGCCCCATCCCCACCGGGGTCTGCGCCTGCGGCGGTCGGAGGACCAGGGCCAGACCCCGCCACCTGTCGGCCCGTCGCATCCCCTGCCCCTCGCTCCGGCCCCCGTCGGCCCAAGGTCCCCGCCACCAACACCTTCATTCCTGGGTGAGGCGCGAAGCCCCTAGGCGGCTCGCTGAAGAGGCGGGACGCGTACAGACACCAGCTGTCCAGCCGCGTCCGGAGGACGGGTGCGCGGGTCGAGCGCGGGCGGCCGGAGCAGCCCCTTACCTGAGAGGTGTTTTGGAGGGCCAGGCGCGAGTCTGGGAGTCGGCGCCCAGGTGAACCCACGCGGCGGCGCGGAAGGAGCTGCAGCAAACTCGCGGCCAGAGCTCAAGGCTCCGCCGGGCCAGGAGGGAGGGAAAGAGGGAGGGAGCGAGGGGCGGGAGGGGAGCCGAGCGGCGCCGAAGCGCGGGCGGAAAGGGCCGAGACGCCGCGCGAGGGGCGCGGCGCGCCTTGGAGGGGGGGGGGGGGTCGTGCCCACCGACGCCCCGCCCCCGGCGCTCAGGTGCGCGCCGCCTGGTCCAGCCCGCCGCTGCAGCCCGCCCCGCGCCCGCCGGTCCCACCGCACGTTCCTGGGCTCGCGGCCCCACAGCGGCGGGCCCCGCGGCAACTCTGACTCCGAGCGGGGCAGCCCTCCACGCCCTTCACCCGGCTCCTGTTCTCCGCCTCTCCGTCTCCCACCACTCTTCCAAGTACAAGACATATTCTTCGAGGGAAAATCTCGAATGCTGCTGGCCGAGGGGGAAAATGCAATGAAGTTGTGATGATTCAGGCCTGACTGGCCAGGATGGGAAAACACTCGCGCGTCACTTTTCCTTGTCGCTGCCCCCTTTTCAGATGTACTAGGCTGACAGACAGAAGAGTTGAAGAAAAAAAACCGAAACAAACACAGACCCTTCTGAGAAAAGCCTGTGGGTTCTGGGTGAAAGGGTGGGCTGAAAGAAGGAAGGGCTTAAATTATCAGTGAACTATCAAGGGTTTACTACTATTTTAGGCTTGCAAGAGAAAACTAAAAACTCATTTTGACAGTGTATTGCATTGGCATCCCAATCCTATTTGTAATTGTCCTTTTAACCCTGTCTCTACACCTCTTCTTTACAGAGTGAATTTAGCAGTAAAGCTCCCTACCAAGACACCAAAGCTGTGTTGATGCTGATTTGATGCGACCTGGGGCGGTGATTGACTCTCTTTTTCTATCCTTAAACGTGTCATAGGGTATATCTTATCCTCAGATGCAAGTCATCTAACATTTCTGGATCAGGGCTGGGTGAACTGCCACCATCATGCACCTGAAGAGACAGACCTCACTGTATTACAAGTGGTGCCAGGGCACATCATGGTCACAGGCTACAATTGCCAGGTCACCACTTTGTAAAAAAAAAAAAAAAAAAAAGTAGGCGAGCCCTGAGTCACACTCTTACCTAACATAAATCTTTCTACCTACTTAGTATTCCTGTTTTGCCCAGGTGGCACATGGTGGGTGAGCAGTCAGTGTGTGCCTGCCACAAGAATGAGATTGGGAGAAAGTGATTCACATGCTATTTGTTTCTCGGAGGGAAAGTCACACAGTTCCCGTCTTGGGTCTGGCTGTTGGGGTGAACGTGTGGGTAGCAGGGAGGAAGCTCTGCAAAAATCCTTAGAAAATTAAAGGCCTTCCTTGGGAACTGGTTTCAAAGGCTGAGTCTAGCTGGTACCATCCTGGGTGTGCCACCTGAAATTCCTCAATTACAGACTCACTAGAGTGTTTTGTTTTCTGAGTTTTAAGGGGGTAGTAGGAGGGTTGGGCATTAAATAGATTCACATTAATGCTTTGTAACTTACCAAAGGATTTTCTCCTGGACGGGCTGCAGGATACAGCGGAAAGAGGATACAGTGTGCCTGAATACAAGTTCATAAGTAGCTGAGAGATCTCCAGGGTGTTTAAATTCTCTGAAACTCAGCTTTCTTTACTATCAAATCAGCAACAACAGCATATATTTTTAAGCTATCATAAGAATCGACACTGTGTGCTTGGTTCAAGGAAGACACTTAGTAAATATCCTTTTATTAATAGGATATCAAACAGTTTTTGGTCTCTAAGAAGTTGGGGAGGGGTGTGGAGGGAGAGAAGGCAGGCAAAACAGTAAAGGTACTGAATATACAATATTAATTTGAAAATTATAGACAGAATGAACTAGAATAACGCTTACACCACAGAAATTTATCACTGCACTTTTGGACTAGTTCTCTTCGTTTTCATAGGCTCTGACTCAAGAATTGGCTACTACTGACTCCCGTGGCTTTGGGCAAGTTGCTTAACTTTGGGGCCTCTGTTTACTTACATATAAATGGGGATAATGATACTTCCTACATTGTGAGAGTGTTGTGAAGGTGCCTGAGATCCTTGGATAAAAGGTAGTATATGAGAACCAGAGTAGTTATTATTAGTCTATAAATGCCCTAGGAACTATGGATGAAAGAGATTATTGAGGTACAAAGCACTGTGTATTATTATTGTTATCATTTATTATACCTTTTGTCTTTGCCTTACCATTCTCATTTCCAAAGATGTATTTCACAGCCAGACTGCTTCCAGCACTGCACTAAGATATTTAGCTGAGTCAGTCCTAAATTACAAAACGTTTGCGTATCATCAATTTTTATGTTTAGCATTCTGATGAAATAATCCTCAAAGACTCAGAGCATTGTTTCTCAACCATGGCACTGTTGACATGGGGCACTTGGTAATTCTTGGGGGTTTGTCCTGTCCATTGTAGGATGCTTAGCAGCATCCTTGGCTTGTAGCCACTAGATACCAGTAGTTGCCCCCAACCCCCAGTTGTGACTTTGCCAAATGTTCCCTGGAGGGAAAAATCTTCCCCAGTTGAGAACTGAGCTAGCCCTAAAATAGCTAATTTTGGTGATACACTTGCCCTTAAATAATAAAGGGAAATATGATGATGCTAACAAAGAGATTCATTGTAATATATCTGAATGAAACTCACTCTAAATGTTAAGTCTTACTTCATGTTTTCGAGGCAGTGGATTAGCTATGATGTGAAATAGCTGATTTGTATGTGTTGAAATAATTAACAGGATATTGAGGAATAGCTATTGTGCCTTCAATGCAAATATTTCTGGAACATAAGCAATTCACCCTCTAAAATCAAAATAATACATGTACATAGTCTTAGAAGGTAAATACTTTAGTTCTGCAAGGATTATTACAAAAGACAACAAAACCTGCCTAGCCTTCCCACTCCCAAAACCCTACCCAAAATTTTAAATTTTTATCTGTTTCTGCTAATATAAATCATCATATTAATTTTAATAGCCTTAGCACCTTCTTGATTTCTTCATTTTTAGACATATTTTTTTGACTTTCTAATAGAGAAAAAGAAAATGTAGTCTCTTATACTAACTACACACTTTTCTTATTCCTAATCTCCTGCTATATTTATATTACAATTTTATTAAATAAACATTTAATGTTTGTTGTGTTAAGACTATGCAAATATTGTTCACAGCTGAGCCATGCAGTGTACTATGATTGCATTTTTACAACTTTTGTCTTTTTACACAATTATTTCTTTTCCTTCAGCAGGTAAAACTTGTGATTTTTAAAACCATTTCATCATATTCCATATAGCAGTCACAAATTGAAACCCAGACTTTCCTCCTCCCAGTGTAATTAATCATGTCAGGTAACCTATCAGTTCTGTTTCTTTTTCTTGGAGATATCTCTCTTGGAGTCCTCCATCCCTGGATGTGATCTGGGTTGATTTTAAGACTGATGGCTCTGTGGTCATCCTAGGATTATGTTTCCCTAACATCCTGGGAATCATTTCCTATGCAAACCTCTTGTTTCCTGAATCCCATATTGTCCTCTTTCCTTTTTTCCCCTGTCATTTCAGTGGAGTACATCTTCAGTTTATTCTGGAGATAGGATTTCATATTCTTGAAGACCTTGTATGTTGGAAAACATTTTTAATTTATCTTCACACTCAACAGTTTGGTGGGGCATGGAACTCTAGGTTAGAAGTCATTTTCCTTCATAATTTTAAAGGTGTCATGGGTACCTGCTGGCTCAATTGGTTGGGTATCCAACTCTTGATTTTGGCTCAGGTCATGATCTCAGGGTCGTGAGATGGAGTCCTGTGCAGGGCTCCATGTTCATCAGGGAGTCTGCACGAGATTCTCTCCCTCTGCCTCCCCCCCCCCACACACACACACTGTCTCTTTCTCTCTTAACAAAAAAGAAAAAAAGAGATCACTATACTGTCTTCTAGTTTCCAGAGTTGATGCTGAGAAGACCAATGGCATTCTGATTCCTTTGTATTTTCTCTGTGGAAGTTTCTGGAACTTCTTACCTAGATCTTCCAGAATATCTTGGATTTGCCCTGATTTAGCCTTTTCTCATTATTATACTGGCACTCAGTGGGCCTTTTCAGTCTGCCATCTGCCCTTTAGCTGGGAAACTTCCTTATCCTATACCTTTGGTAATTCTTCTCTTCAATTTTCTCTGTTCTCTCTAGAACTTCTGTTAAATAAATGTTGGACTTCTAAACATTCTCTAATGTTTAATCTTTTCTCTCCTAGTTTCCATCTCTTTGGCATGTTTTTCTACTTTCAGTGAAATTTTCTTCATCTTTTTTTTTTTTAAAGATTTTATTCATTTATTTGACAGAGAGAAAGAGAGAGAGCTCAAGTAGGCAGAGTGGCGTGGCAGAGGGAGAGGGAGAAGCAGGCTCTCCGCTGAGCAGGGAGCAGGATGTGGGGCTTGATCCCAGGACCCCAGGATCATGTCCTGAGCTGAAAGCAGCTGCTTAACCAACTGAGCCACCCAGGTTCCCCCGAATTTTCTTCATCTTCTATGCCAACCTTTCTTTCAAATTTTCTGTTTCTGCCACCATTTTTTTGGTAAGATTTGTTTCTTATTCTCAAAGTGTTCTTTTTCCATATCATCCTGTTCTTGCGTCATAGATTCACCATCTTTTCTCTCCCTAAGGAAATTTTTTTAACTTTTATTCTGCTGGTCCTGCACTTTGTCTCTTATCTATATGTTCCTTTTTTTCTTTTTGATTGCTTTAGTCTTCATCTTTTGGGTTAGAGGATTTCGTCCTCTGTCTGCCATTCATTCATATTTAAGACAGTAGTGCTGAAAAGCTGCCTGGATGCTCTTTTGTGAAAAGACAGAGCTTGTGGACTGATGGTCCTCATTTAGGAGGCTGATGTTTGGACCCAGGCATTTTGTGGAGGCATGTGTCAAATGTCAGCATCTATGGGACTTTTCTCTTGTCCAGAACAGTTTCCCTGAGAGAAATTTAGTTTCTGCCTATGTTGCCAGTTGTCAGCCTTTCAGGTGCCAAGTAGGGAAAGAAGACTTGGGAAGTCTCATTACTCAATATGCAGGTTTTATCCCATACCTATGCTCAGTATTCCTGGTGTACGCAAGTTCAGTACATTCGTGATTCAACAACCACTGAGTGTGAACTTCCGGTTCTCTGGCAGTATCAGGAGAGACAGCCTCCTTGCTCCTGAGCCTTAGAGAAGGGACTTGAGAATCTAACTGTTCCTCACACAGATTTTCAACTAATTCTTCTGTTTTCACCACCTTCTGTTTTCGGAAGTACGTGCTTCTGCCTCCAATTTCTGAGCTTTCTTCCGGACAAAAAAGATTACTTCTTGTCAGCTTTGTCTCTTGCAGGTGGTTGGAAGTCACCTTTCCCTGCTCTGCTAATGTCTGTTTCCCATCTTCCATCTTCCAACATTTTGTTCTCATCTCCCATCCTCTTTGTTGTGACTGGTTTATTACTTTATTTTTGTTTTAATAAAATTACTTGAGGGAATAGAGGTAAACGTGTGTTCTGCCTGTTATGTTTAACAGGAAGCCTAATCTATCCATTTTGCAGATTTCCAGATACTTTGAAATCTAATCTGTGATGAGGCCAGATAAGTGGAGACCTCTACATCTCCTTATTGAATTACATCCTAAGTCCCTATTGAATTGACACTATTAGAAAGAAGTCAATGAGATGTATTGTATTTTCTGTAGTCTGTGTATAAAGATGTGGCACGTTATATTACATAATGTTCCTATTATAATAAAAACTAGGAAAAATGCCTGACATTAATATTAAAAATAGTTACATGGTTTTGTAATAGCATTATACAGCGATAGACTGTAGCTACACTCACAGTGAGCACAGCATAATATATAGAACTGGTGAATCACAACATTGTACACCTGAAACTAACATAACATTATGTACCAACTATACTTCAATAAATAAAAATAAAAATAAAATAATGGTATCAAACAGAGCCTCTCACACTGCAATCATGACCCCTTAATGGGCCGTGATCGAGTTAGTGGGATATTAGGATTTTTTTAAAAAGAAAGAAAAAGAAAAACATTAGAGAAAAGCCCTCATGTAAAGGTGAGTGTTGTTTGGTGACCTACTGGTCTCAATTGTGGGGGGAGTTGGGGGCCCCCCACTGTCAGCATGTGAAGTTCAACCCGTATGGTAGGCAGAGTCAAAAAAGCATGAAAATCAATATTATAAATAGATATTTAAAGATACGGAGTAGTGGGCGCCTGGGTGGCTCAGTTGGTTGGGCGACTGCCTTCGGCTCAGGTCATGATCCTGGAGTCCCGGGATCGAGTCCCGCATCGGGCTCCTTGCTCAGCAGGGAGTCTGCTTCTCCCTCTGACCATCCCCCCTCTCATGCTCTCTCTCTCTATCTCATTCTCTCTCAAATAAATAAATAAAATCTTTAAAAAATAAAAAAATAAAGATACGGAGTAGTAAAAAACAGACAAACAAATAAAGATATGGAGTAGGGTTTATCCAATTAAAATGCAAAAACCAGTTTACATAACCAAATGCACATTATAATCCCAATCTGTGGAAGAAAAAAAAAAAAGAATAGCTGCATATTCCTTCTGTTGCTGGTTTTGTGGGTTTTTTTAACCATAGTAAAACTACGTGTTATATAGCTTGTAAGTTTTCCCTTTTTCAGTTGACTGCTGGTAATCTTAGGCCACATTTGTGGCTTATCCAGGAAAGACCTAGGTTTTGTGGTATCTGAGGCTTGTATAACTTAAGAACCTTTTTTAAGAAAAAGAATGTATGAGAAAATAAATATTTAGAATAAGACAGCTTTAAAAATTATGAGTTAATAAATTGAAAAATGCCATAAACATTGCAAAATCCAGAAAGATAACCTAAATTATTCATTATTTTACTCTGATGTATTTCTATAATACTATTTTGTCTGCATTTTTATTATTGATTTTATTATTACTTACTGATGCACAAAATAGGTGACTTTACACACAGATGTATCCTCTATTTGCAGTACAAATATACAGATGAATGTACCATACACACAGGAACTCTGATAAATTCTATTTCATACTATTCCCATCAAAAAAGAAAATAATATACTTGGCATTTATAATTTTATAGCTTGTATTATGAAATATATCCCAGATAGAAAAGAGCTTCTGTTTCGACTACACTTGCCACCCTCTAGAAGGGGCAACCTCTTTGTTGTGGTCACTAGCCAACTTCCCAGCCACTCTGAATCACTGAGGATCTTAGCTCCTGGCTGACTGTCTTCTTCTCCTATTTATGTCACTTCTTAGTGATAACATGCAAAGATAATCTATCCAATCTCTTAGCATCTCAGATACTTGACTTCCAATAATCTTTTCCTCTGTATCCCTCTTTAGTCAGACATGTCCACCTCCAGATTCCCAGTTTAAACATCCCATTTCCCAACCATTACCTCCTACTCCTCTACCACGCTTACTCTGGTACCCCCCCCAAACCATTTTTTGTTCTATTGATCCACCGATTTTTCATTATCTATTTTTTCATGTCCTAAATTCCTTACTCAGCTTAGATTCTCAAGTTGATTGTTATTAGCCTCCTCTGTGTCTGCTCCTGCTCAGCTAAATAAGATTAATAAAAACAGTAGGGCATGCCTTCTAACCCTACTTTAACTGTATGACCATAGTCTCAACTGGACAGTCCATACTGTCTAGCAATCCTGCAGTCCTCGTAAGCTTGTTCTTCTGTGCTCCAAAATGACTAGTTCACATCAGTCCCTTAAACCTCCAGTACTCCTCATCCCACCCTCACTCTCAGTTGATGAACTTCTTGCTTTCCTGTTTCATTGACTAAAGTAGGACTGATCAGAGTGGACCTCCTCATATTGCTGAGACTGCTCTACCCACTTTCCTATGTCTGGATGTACTCTCTGCCTTCTTACTTTAAGATGGAGTTCAAAAGCAGTTCTGCCATCTGTGTCTTTCCCTTTTCAGGGGTTTGCTCCTGACACTATACTCTCCTCTTGTGCATAATCAATTCCTCTTCCTCTATTAAATCATTCCCTTCAACATACAAATGAACTCTAGTTATCCCTTCTCTATTAGTTTTCTATTTACTGCCCTAACAAACTTTCACAGACCTAGCGCTTCAACAGCACAACTTCATCATCGTATAGTTCTGTAGTAGATGTCCCACCTGGGTCTCCCTCCTCAAAAATGAGGGGACTGGCAGGGCTCCATTCCTTTCGGGAGGGTTTCTGGAGGAATCTGTTTCCTTGCCATTTCCAATCTTTAGAACCTCCCACATTCCTTGGCTCCAGGTCCTTTTCCCCCATTTTCAAAATAAGCAATGTTGTATCTCTCTGTATCTTTCTTTCTTTATCACAAATCCCTATGATTCTCTCTTCTGCCTCCCTTTTGCACCTGTAAGGATCCAACGTATATAGGATACGTTGGATTGGGTGTACCTGCATATTCCAGGATAATCTATTTTAAAGTTAGCTGATTAGCAACCTTAATTCCATCTTCAACCTTAATTCTCCTTTACTATAACTTAATATACTCACAGGTTCTAGGGATTAGGCCCTAGGAACGCTTTGGGAGCCGTTATTCTATCATACCCTCTTAAAGGAAAAAAAACTTCCCTTGAGCGCCTGGGTGGCTCAGTTGGTTAAGCGACTGCCTTCGGCTCAGGTCATGATCCCAGGGTCCTGGGATTGAGTCCCACATCGGGCTCCCAGCTCAGCGGGGAGCCTGCTTCTCCCTCTACCCTCTCCCCTCTCATGCTGTTTCTCTCTCTCTCAAATAAATAAATAAATAAAATCTTAAAAAAAAAAAACCTTCCCTTGACGATGGGATCTATTCTGGTCAATGTCCCCTTTCTTCTTTGGTGTTCACTCAAAATTCTTAGAAGAGTAATCTTTAGTCACTGTTGCAGACTTATGGGACTGGGTCACTGACCTGTGGAGTCTGCACTAATTCCAGGTAGTTAGTGTTATCATTGAATTGTAGGACATCTGGTTTGTGTTCAGAGAGTAGGAGAACTGGTTAGGGTGAGAGCCACACCCCCGCCAACATTTGGTGTCGGAGTTGTGGAGAGTAAAGGAACACACTGCTTCCCCTTTTACCTGGCTGAATTGAAGATGTAATTTCCTGACAACTCAGTGATGGTACTCTTAGGTATCTACCCTAGAGAAACTCTAACATGAACACAGGGACACGTGGACATAAAGGTTCTTCACTGCAGCACTTAATGTCATAGTGGCAAAGTGGAGATGTACCTGTAGTTAGCAGGAAAGTGAATATATAAATTTACAGTTTATTAGTACAACAGAATATTTATAGCATTTCAGAAACATCATTAAAACCCAGTTTCAAATGGATATGTAACATATACTATTCATATAAATTTCTAAAATGTACAATAAAAATAAATATATGCATATATTTGACAAATACACACTTGAATAATATAAACACAAACACACCAAATTCAGCGTATTAGTGACTTCTGAGGACAGATGGAAGGAAAAGATCGAGGAACTGTAATTTGCTTTATTTATGTTTAATTTTTAAAAAATAAAGGAGATCTGGGGCGCCTGGGTGGCGCAGTCCGTTAAGCGTCAAACTCTTGGTTTCTGCTCAGTTCGTGGTCTCAGGGTTGTGAGATCAAGCCCTTCCTCGGGCTCCTTGCTCAGCAGGCAGTCTGCTTAAAACTCACTCTCCCTCTTCCCCTCCCTCCCCTGGCTCTTTCTCTCCCTCTTTAAAATAAATAAATCTTTAAAAAATAAAATAAAAAATAAAAGAGATCTAAGATAAATGTTGCAAATCATTAACATTTGTTAAATCTCAATGGGGGTGGAGAGGACCTAGGCTCTTTGTTATATTATTTTCTATACTTCTATATGTTTAAAATATGCTAGAATTTAAAGTAATTTTTAAAGGCAAATGTCTGGACTTGGATAAATCATTTCATAAGAAAAAGGTTTGACTTTAAAAGG
The DNA here is from genome assembly GCF_054177405.1 of Leptonychotes weddellii. Taxonomy (NCBI): domain Eukaryota; kingdom Metazoa; phylum Chordata; class Mammalia; order Carnivora; family Phocidae; genus Leptonychotes; species Leptonychotes weddellii. The sequence continues at coordinate 124,802,603 of NC_138373.1, forward strand.
CCAAACCTTAACAAAATTGGGCTTGTCCATCACGTCTTGGGCAAACTTAAAACATCCCTGTTTATGCCAAGCAAAAGAACCAAAATTGTAGAAAATTTAATGAAGCCATGTACCCTGGAAATATTTGAAATGGTTTATTGCTTGGGGCAAAGGAAGAAAACTGAAGGCATACCAATTTCAAAAGGCATGATCCTCTCGATAATCACTGATCTTTCTTCTAATATCTGGAAACAGGTCACTAAACTGGCTCCTAAACCACTTTTATTCAACAGGCAAACAACTGGAAGAAGCTGCTGATGCCTCTCATTTCAACCAGCTCTTAATTATCATTCGTTATTTGCACACTGGTACCGTTCAAGCACTCTTCCAATTTTTCTGCTCCCCTTTTGGAAACTTGACAAGCCATTGTCATGTTCCAAATGGTGAAAAAATGTCTTTGCCAAGGAACACTTTGTGCGGACAGAGCCTTTGGTTCTCCAGGCTCGGTAACATACCTGGTTGGGCGGCTTTGCTGAAGGCGCTCCACGCGTCGTCGTGACTCATTGCCCTCAACATCAACAAGAATTGATTTGTGCCAGCAATTCTCAAAGGAGTCTTGTTTACTGCTGTGAAAGTCATCAACTCTATCACTGCCTGGTCCTGACCTCAGCCTTTTCAAGAAATTTTGACTAGAAAAGCGATCAGAGTAGGAAGCTCTTCTCTGTTACACTTAGTCCACTAACTTTACAAAGAATACATCTTCAAGTATGTGATTGAACTTCATGCTTAAGTTGTATGTGTGCTCTAAAGAGAGAGAGACACAGAAAGAAAGAGAGAGAAAGACTAGATTTCTCAGAACAATGTAATTAAGAGGAGTTCCTTCCTGGTTTTGTTACATCATAGATATTTCTGACCGGGAGATTAAAGCAAATCTTTTGATTTAAGGTTCTACAGAGGGTATTATGGATCCTGCTAAAAGGAACCCACCAACTCATAGCTCAGCGCCATTTCAGGAAGTGAAGACAGAATGCAGGCAACACTGTAAGCTTTCCAGTGAGGAGAAGGACTTTCTGTGGTCTGAAGCCCACTGAGAAAGTCTCATTAATTTCTCTACAAACAGAAATTTTCAATACCCCACAACACCATAGAATTCTATTGCAAGTTACTTCTGCTCTGATGACTTTAAAATTAAAACATGAATTAATCATCCTTTTTGACCCCCAGAAAGCTTCACCAATATACCTAACCAAAGATGATTCCATTAATTTACAGTGGTGAGGATGAGGCAGGAATTCAACTTAGTCTTGGGGTATGTTCTTTGACATCTATAAGCCAATGTTTTCAGTGTTGATTGCCATAAAAAAAAGTGAAATCAAGTGGATGACATAAATGATATAACCTAACTTTTTTTTTTTTTGACATAACCCAACTTCTTATTCAAATCAAAAGCATCCTTTCACTGGAATTTACTACTGAGTAAAGTTAAGGTTGCCTTTGATTTTATTGGTGTTCAAATTAGTAAAGACAATATTTTGCATAATAACATTAATAGCAGTAAGTCATTGCTTCCTACACAGTAGGGACTGGGCTGTCACTTCATGTCTAACATAATGTCTAACAATTCTCAACAGTCCCATCAGGGGAGCACTAATATTCCCTTTGACAGATCAGCAAACTGAGGCGTGGAGACAAGAAGTAATTTGTCCAGTGTCACACAGCTAGTACATGATAAAGCCAAATATTTCAGCACATAGCTGTCTGATTCCTGAGCCCATCCTATATTATATGTCAAAGGCATTCATTTTCAATGTTATAAAGTAAACTAAATGCAAACAGACCAGTTTCTGTGCATTTTTCCATGAAAGATTTGTTTCCATTTCATCAAAATTTTAGGGTGTCATAATCAGTGATTCTTAGGGCTAAGAACAACGGGACTAGTCAAACCACAGCACTTGGGAAACCTGAGGAGCCCCTTCCCTCTTTGTCTTTGCATCCTAGTGTCTGGCCTACAGCAGGTGCTCTATGTATAAATATTTCTCAAATGGCATGAGGGCAGGATGGCTGTTCTAAGTTTGCCCTGGGAGTGAGCCGACTGTCTGCCAGGGCTTACTGGGGAGGCGGGGTCAGTTCTGGTTGGAGAAGTATTCCCTGGTGTATGTACCATAGCCCGCCTTTGATCCTCAGCTTTGCCAATTCAGAACTCTGATTTTTATCAGCAATTAAAAAGTATATTAATTTTCAACAATGCGTCCACATTAATGTAGCCCACTTGCCTGATGTCTAAGCGCCAAATAACTCATTGATTTATAATGAAAAATATGAAGGTCAGAAACACAGGAATGTTAAAGTCATCCCCAGCAGTGTGGATTCTCCAAGAAGGCAGACCTACATGGGAGTGAAAACATAACTGGAAGTTTACTTGGTAAATGTGGAAAATGAACAATAGGGGTTAATTAGAGGAATCCAGTGTTTATTGGCCTCTGGTAAGAGAGCCAGAGCATTCATCCCCACAAATAAGGAGAGTCTTGCCAAACTGAACAGAACAGAACGGCTCTCCCCAGGACCTTTGCATTCCATCTCTTGTTTGCTAAGGAAGCTGCTAACTTGGCTACTGATGGACACATTCTTTCTTTGTATATGTTAATGATTTTAATCTGGTTATGGTCATGTTTTATTGGTCAGACCTCTTTCAGGTGAATTTGAATATTTCCACAAAATCCATTTATTGAACTTTTTAAACATTATTTAAAAAAATTTTTTTAAAGATTTTGTTAATTTATTAGATAGATAACATGCACGAGCGGGGAGGGAACAGCAGAGGAGGGTGAAAGAATCTGATGCAGACTCCACACTGAGCTCGGACCCGACGTGGGGCTTGATCCCACCACCCTGAGATCATGACCTGAGCTGAAACCAAGAGTCCGTGGCTTAACAGACTGAGCCCTCTGGGTGCCCCATTTATTGAACTTTTTTAAAAGTTGAATTCTCCCTGGGCAATGTTATTGGTGGGCATTCTGCTATAATGTGAGTGGGCTGATGGCTAACATTTTCTAAGACCCCTCAATAAAAGTCTGTAGTCCCTTGATTTTCCAATAGAAATTGCTCCTCATTTTAAAATTAATGTATAAGCTATACGAAGAAAAGGATCGTGGGTCATTCATGAACATTTTGGGGGTGTACCTACTGTGCGACAGGCTTGTTCCATGCAAGTTACTGTTGAGACGATGGAGAACCCAGATACATGGCAGCGCCTTCCTTCAAGGTGCTTGCAGGTGGGTAAACACATATGTAAACAAAAACAGATACAGTAAAAAAAATCTGTATGTAAGACTTGGAAACGGGGCCCCTGGCTGACTCAGTCCAGAGAGCGTGTGACTCCTGATCTCAGTGTCGTGAGTTCAAGCACCACGTTGGGCATGGAGCCTGCTTAAAAACAAACAAGCAAACAAACAAATCTGTAAGCAAACTGATGGTGTTTAGTTCTAAATAGAAATAAGAACAAATTCCTCATAATACCCTCCAGTTCCATCCATGTCATTGCAAATGGCAAGATTTCATTCCTTTTGATGGCTGCATAATATTCCATTGAACATATACACCACATTTTCTTTATCCATTCATCTGTCGATGGACATCCTGGCTCTTTCCATAGTTTGGCTATTGTGGACATTGCTGCTATGAACATCGGGGAATTCTTTTTTTTTTTTTAAAGATTTTATTTATTTATTTGAGACAGAGAGAATGAGAGACAGAGAGCATGAGAGGGAGGAGGGTCAGAGGGAGAAGCAGACTCCCTGCCGAGCAGGGAGCCCAATGCGGGACTCGATCCTGGGACTCCAGGATCATGACCTGAGCCGAAGGCAGTCGCTTAACCAACTGAGCCACCCAGGCACCCATCATCAGGGAATTCTTAATCTCATGAGACAAACTGAGGGTTGCTGGAGTGGAGGAGTATGGGAGGGATGGGGTGGCTGGGTGATGGACACTGGGGAGGGTATGTGCTATGGTGAGTGCTGTGAA
>NC_138373.1:124807101-124833957 GCF_054177405.1 Leptonychotes weddellii
TCTGAAACAAATAATACATTATATGCTTAAAAAAAAAAAAAAAAGAAGAAGAAGAAGATAGTAGGAAGGGAAAAATGAAGAGGAGGAAATTGGAGGGGGAGACGAACCATGAGAGACTATGGACTCTGAGAAACAAACTGAGGGTTCTAGAGGGGAGGGGGGGAGGGGGATGGGTTAGCCTGGTGATGGGTATTAAAGAGGGCACGTTCTGCATGGAGCACTGGGTGTTATACGCAAACAATGAATCATGGAACACTACATCAAAAACTAATGATGTATGGTGATTAACATAATAAAATAAAAAAAAAGAAATAAGAACAAATTGTTGTGGAAGCACAAAGAGGAAAGGGGTGGCCTCACCAGGAAGATTCGAATGAATGTTTTAAGTAGACAAGGGAGGAAAGTGCATTCCAACAGATGGAACCACGTAAGCTCAAACACAGAATTGTAAAGTGTGTGCAAGAAATGGGAAAGGTGGGGCCTTTGGAAGGCTGGGGTGGGGGGGGACACAGGAGAGCTGGAGGGGATGGAGGCACAGGGATGAGTGGGCTTGAGCTCTTTAGGGCCAAAGGCACAGGAGACATTTCCTCCCTCTCCCATGCTCTTTCCCTCATCCCCGGAACATTCGACTCTCTATGTTTGCCTCTTGGGCCTCTCGTTATTAATTCTCTGTCTCTTTCAGAAGCTTCTGTTTTCTCAGGTTCATTTTTTAAATCGATAATTTTTTTTTAAAATTGGGGACCCTGGCTGGCTCAGTCAGTACAGCATGCAACTCTGGATCTCAGGGTCATGGGTTTGAGTCCCATGTTGGGTGTAGAGATTACTTTAAATAAATAAATAAATAAATAAATAAATAAGTTTTTGAAAATTGGTTTTTGATTACTTACATGTTTGTGGACTGATATTCAAGTGCTATAAGGGCAAAGTGTGAAAAATCTAGTTTCCCTCCCACCTACAATGGCCAGCTGCCCAGCATTGCTGTCCTGCTCAGGGACAACCACTGGCACTGGCTTCCTGTATCTCCTTCCATAAAGTCTCTGGATATGCAAGTGCGCGTGCGTGTGTGTGTGTGTGTGTGTGTGTGTGTGTGTGTGTATAAATGCGTGGCTATATGTGTATACATTTGTGTAAGTATATAATTTTTTACACCAAGCATAGAATACTACTGCATTTTGCTTTCTTCACATTAAAATGGATTTTTAGAGATTTTTCCGTATCTATCCATTCTTTTATGCATTCATTTGACAAGTATTTATGCAGTGTCTACCATGTGCCAGACACTCTTAGATGGTAAAGATATAGCAGTGGGCAAAATCTCTGCCTTCGTGGGACTTACCTTCTAGTAGAGGAAAGTCCAGGAAAGAAAAATAAGCAATGAAATATGTATAGGAAGCCAGATGGTGGTGCGGGCTATGGAGAAAACTGAAGCAGCATGTTGGGGGGGTAGGAGTTGGAGAGTGGCTGTAGCCATCTAAAGGAGAGAGAGAGAAAGAAAGAGAGAACGAGACAGAGAGAAAGAGGGGCCTAATTATTCTGTTGGTCCAGTGGCATTCTGTCAGATGAATCTGCCATAATTTGTTTAATCAGTCCTCTCCTGACTTTTACCCTGCTTCCCATACTTTGCTGTTACAGTAACGCAAATCTTGCATATAGGTCATTTGACACATCTAAGAGTATATTTGTGAGTTAAATTCCTAGAAGTGGAATTGCCATTTTAATGGTCTGTGCAGTTTTAATTTTAACAGATATTGCTAAATTACTTTCTGAAGAGTACCAATTTACAGTTCTTTCAGCAATGAATGGGAGGACCCCACCTGGAGCAACACTGTGTTGTCAAGATTTGTGAGGTTTGCTTATCTGATGAGTAAGCCATGAAATCTTGTTTTAAGTCTAATTTGCATTTTACTTTTTATGATTGAAGTGAAATGTCTAAAGGCCGTTTTTATTTCTTTTTTCTTTTTTAGATTTTATTTATTTCTTTGACAGAGAGAGACACAGCAAGAGAGGGAACACAAGCAGGGGGAGTGGGAGAGGGAGAAGCAGGCTTCCTGCTGAGCAGGGAGCCCGATGCGGGGCTCGATCCCAGGACCCCGGGATCATGACCTGAGCTGAATGCAGATGCGTAACGACTGAGCCACCCAGGCGCCCCCCTAGAAACTCTTCTTAGTAAAGAGTTTACAGCTTTTTTGGGATGTGGGTAGCAAAAGTTTTACCTAATTTTTCAGTTCTCTTTTGATTGTGTTTATAATAAATGGTTTTTATAATACAGAAAATTTTTACTATTATGTAGCCCAACTAAACCATCTTTTAATTTTTTTTTAAGATTTTATTTATTTATTCGAGAGAGAGAGAATGACAGAGAGAGCATGAGTGAGGGGAGGGCCAGAGGGAGAAGCAAACTCCCTACTGAGCAGGGAGCCCAATGCTGGACTCGATGTGGGACTCGATCCTGGGACTCCAGGATCATGACCTGAGCCAAAGGCAGTCACTTTACCAACTGAACCACCCAGGTGCCCAGAAATTTTTTTTTTTTAATTACTGTTTTTATTCTAATACCTTAACGGTTTTAAAAAAAAGATTTTATGTATTTATTTGAGAGAGAGAGAGAGAGACACGAGGGGCTAGATCCCAGGACCCCGAGGTCATGACCTGAGCCAAAGGCAGACGCTTAACCAACCGAGCCACCCAGGCGCCCCAACAGTTTGTTTTTTAACATTTAAATATTTTTATTCATTTAGAATTCCTTCTACATAAGGTGTGAGGCATGCTTCCAATTATTCTTTTTTTCCAACTGGTTACCCGATTGTCCCAACACCATTTATAGAATAATTCCTCTTTTCTCCATGACTTTTTTTTTTAAGATTTTATTTATTTATTTGACAGAAAGAGACACAGCGAGAGGGAACACAAGCAGGGGGAGTGGGAGAGGGAGAAGCAGGCTTCCCGCTGAGCAGGGAGCCCGAAGCGGGGCTTGATCCCAGGAATCATGACCCGAGCCGAAGGCAGACGCTTAACGACTGAGCCACCCAGGCGCCCCTAAAAAAATAAAATCTTTAAAAAAAAAAGTCATGGAGGGCTCCTGGGTGGCTCAGTCGTTAAGCGTCTGCCTTCAGCTCGGGTCATGATCCCGGGGTCTTGGGATCGAGCCCCGCATCGGGCTCCTTGCTCCGCGGGAAGCCTGCTTCTCCCTCTCCCCCTGCTTGTGTTCCCTCTCTCGCTGTGTCTCTCTCTGTCAAATAAATAAATAAAATCTTAAAAAAAAAATTAAAAAAACAAAATAAAGATTTTATTTTTTTAAGTAATCTCTATACCCAACGTGGGGCTCAAATTTATAATCCAGAGATCAAATGTCACATGTTCTACCGTGTGAGCCAGCCAGGCACCCCTCCATGACTTTTAAATCCCACTTTTTCACATGATAAATTCCAGTAAGAATTTGGGTCCAATTTGGGTTTTCTAGACAAATCTATTGATTTAACTGTTCATTTAATCAACAACTGTATATTATATGTATATACAATATACTTATATATGTATGTATATATATACATACTTATTATATAACATAAGCCAAGTACTGTTCTACATGCAACAGTAACATTTTAAAATGTTATAGCTTATAAAATATAGTGTACTATCTGATAGAAAAATACATCTTATTTTTCTTATTCTTTTTTGACTTTCCCAGGCTCTTTATTTGCTTATTTTCCATTTGAACTTTAGAATCAGTTTGTCTAGTTCCAAAATAAATCATCTCAGTGTTTTTATTGGGATTACACTGCATTTACAGATTAATTTAGGGAGAATTGACATCTTTGTCATGCTAAATTTTCTGAACAAGAGCATAGTACGTCCTGTAGTACATCTTTTTGTGTGTGTGTCCCTCAGTAGTCTTTTAGTTTTCTTCATATAAATTGTTCACACTCTCTGTATATCTTGCGTTTTTCCAGTTTCTTCCTTCAAACTGGCTCTATGAATGTTCTTATGGATTTTGAATTCTCTTATTGTTTCTAACAGTTTTTCATTAAATTCTCTTATGCTTTCTGGTAAAAAATCATACACCATCAGCAAATAATGATGATTTTGCTTCACTTTTTCCAATTTTTACTTTTATTCATTTCTGTTCTCTAATTATGTTGGCTAAATAGTAGGGGTGATAAAGAAGACCCTTAACTTATTCCTGATAGGAATGGGAATGCTACTCCAATATAAGCGTCTTTGTCATAGCTAGAAGCAGAAGGCTCCATTCAGAAGTTTTTAATCATCAGAATCTGGGGTGTTTACCAGAGATCAAACTTTTGGAAAATGAAGAGGCTCGTGTACAGGTTCTTTCTAGTGTTGGGGATTTATCATAAGGATATTTGGGAAAACAAAGGATATAAGAAACCATGGCAGCATGGTCACTAATTACTCGTTGTTTCATCCCTTTTTTGCTAACCTAACACTATGCTAACATTTTTACACATATGAGGTTGTTCGAAATTAATCTCCTCAAGGATTACAGGTGATATGCAGAGGCAGAATGCCCCAAAAGGAAACTTAAGTGATAGAAGTTTCCATGTCTTGCTCTGAAATTGCTCATTCTTTTTTTTTTTTTAAGACTTATTTATTTATTTGAGAGAGAGGGAGAGAGGGCACATGTGCGCCCATGCATACACACAGGGGAAGGGGTAGAGGGAGAGGGAGAGAGAGAAGCTTAAGCAGCCTCCCTGTTGAGTGAGGAGTTGGATGTGAGGCTTGATCTCATGACCTTGAGATCATGACCTGAGCTGAAATCAAGAGTTGGGTGCTTAACCACCTGAGCCACCGAGGCACCCCTGAAATTGCTCATTCTTTAATGGATGTACCAGAGGAGAATGAAATTGCCAAACAAAAAGAATAAGGAAGGGAGTATGAGATCCAAATAACCCAATAGCATGCTAATTCATCAACTGATGAGCCTCTAATTAGCCAAAACTTGGCCTTAATTTACACTCTTTCTTTTTTCTCTCAAATGTAAAAAAAAAAAAAAGAAAAATTGGCTCCTGCTTGTCTAATCTATCAATACTCAAGTTTTGCTGTTTAGAAAAATTGCCTTTGATATTGTTCAAAGGCTTTCATTTATCCTCCACAATGCCTTAAATATAAGAGATGTTTAAAAAGAGCTGAACGAGTGAATGTTAGGTAATCAGTGCACCCTGTGTGGGTTTATACTAGTGATATGTTGCAATGTCTGCTGAACAAAGGAAAGGCTTTGGTGAGTCTGACATAGGCATCAGCTTTTTAGATGATGAAGGTAGATAGTTTGAAAATGTCATATTGCTATAAAAACACATTTTTGGATTGCTAACAATTAGATTTATACTGAGACTTTATCAATCATTATGGCTAAAATTTACTCTTTTGCTATTTTATTTTGTGGTTTTCTTTAAAACACCAAAAGCCACTGTAAATCAGATATTCATTAACAGCACACATGTTAAGGTAAGGACATTTCCAAAACCCCAAATTACTGTCTTTTTAGAGCTTTTAGACACTGATTTTTTTCAAGTTGCAATGTAGGAGTGAGAGTTGAGTAACTTACGTACTATTCTACATGTGGTAACCTGAAACTAGGAAAATTTTAACAGTCTGGAAAAGGTTTCTCAAAACAACCCTTTCTTTTAAGTCTCTAGACTTTATTTGGAAGATCTATTTGGTTTGGTTGTCACAATACAGTATCACTTTCCTCCATGGGTTAATTCTTTTTTTTTTTTTTTTTTTTTCATGGGTTAATTCTTACCTCAAGTTCCTGGCTGTCCTGTGGGTCAGCAGCTTCCAAGCATTATGGCCATAATCCACAGTAAGAAATGTATTACATTGTGATCTTATGCATACGTGCATATACCCATAGGGTTTCTTAAGATAACACTTAAGCTATCTGCATGTTTTATAGTCTGATCTTTTCTGTTCTGAACCTAGCCTATCCTATCCCATTCTGTTCTATTCATTTAAAAATTTGCTCGTCGTGACTTGCTAAATTGATTTCATAACTTCGCAGTTTGAAAAACAATGCTATAAATCAGTGCTTCTCAAATCTCAATGCTCATCCAAATCACCTAGGGATCTTGTTAAAAATGCAGGTTCTGATTCAATAGGCTCTGAGAACCGGCACTTTGAAGAAATTCGCAGGTGCTGCTGCTGGTCTGTGGACCACTTGGAGCTTACTTTGGAGAAGTAAGCCTATAGATATTTATGTCCCCGCCCCCCATCTCTGGATTAATTGGTTGAGGCAAGGATCTTAGAATCTTAGGATAAAGCACAGAAATTTATGCACGAGGATCTTTGGCTACTGTGTTGAGAGAGAGCTGTGGCCGTGGTGGGCATGGAGAGCAGCACAGACTCTTCTCAGCGACATTCACTTCTGACATTGAGGTCCACAGCTTTTGGCTCCTGAATTCTTTTTTTTTTTTTTTTTTTTTTTTATTTATTTGAGAGAGAGAGAATGAGAGACAGAGAGCATGAGAGGGAGGAGGGTCAGAGGGAGAAGCAGACTCCCTGCTGAGCAGGGAGCCCGATGCGGGACTCGATCCCGGGACTCCAGGATCATGACCTGAGCCGAAGGCAGTCGCTTAACCAACTGAGCCACCCAGGCGCCCTGGCTCCTGAATTCTTATTTAATTCACACTTACTGTGTCCTAGGCCCAATTCTCAGACAAGCTAAAGTCCTTCTTTTTATATTTCACGTTTTCTTAGGTGAACAGTTAAATGTGTAATTACAGGTTGTGGTAAGTGCAAGGAAGAGAAACGAAGTCGGCTGAAGGAAAGATAATGGCAGCATGGGGCACTGCTTTCTCAGGTGGGGGGTTTAGACAATGCTTACCTGGGTCAGCGACACTTCACAGAGACCTAAGGAAGGGAGATGGCCAGGAGAAGACCTAGAGGAAGGAGGGTCGAGGCAGAACAAACGAGGACACAGGTCCTGAGGGGGGGAAGAAATTGGCAGTGTCTCAGGGGTGGTGTGAGGGCAGTAAGGCACGCCCTTACCAGAGGGCAGTACGAAAGGAGAGTCAAAAACGGAGTCAGTGACGTAAGGAGCCCTGATGATAGAGCATGTGAGAGGCTGAGGTAATTCTGGATTTCATCCTAAAGGTGATGGGAAACATTGGAGAGTTTTGAGCAAGGAAATGACATGAAATTTCAGTTGCAAATGACCACCCTGGGAGATAGGTGATGACCCACCATGGAAGGACAAGAGAAAGTATGGAGACTGGCCAGGACGTTAGAGCACGACTTGCTATTTCCACTGATAGGATTGTGCCCATTTATTTTTTAGAACAGGGGATAAATTCAGGTATTTTGACTACTGAAATGATACATGATTGAAAACACAAAGATATGCATTTATATTATGAACTTTTGTTGATAATTGATACCTAATAATGCAGGATACCAAATTCAACAAAAGATAAGTCAGTTAAAAAGTATAATTTTTGGGGGGCGCCTGGGTGGCTCAGCCGTTAAGCGTCTGCCTTCGGCTCAGGTTATGATCCCAGGGTCCTGGGATCGAGCCTCACATCAGGCTCCCCGCTCAGCGGGAAGTCTGCTTCTCCCTCTCCCCCTCCCCCTCCTTGTGTTCCCACTCTCGCTGTGTCTCTCTCTCAAATAAATAAAATCTTTAAAAAAAAATATATATATATATATATAATTTTTTGGCCCCATCCTTCCATAAACTTAGCTTTCTTTTTTTTTTTTAAAGATTTTATTTATTTATTTGAGAGAGAGAATGAGATAGAGAGAGAGAGCATGAGGGGGGAGGGTCAGAGGGAGAAGCAGACTCCCTGCCGAGCAGGGAGCCCGATGCGGGACTCGATCCCGGGACTCCAGGATCATGACCTGAGCCGAAGGCAGTCGCTTAACCAACTGAGCCACCCAGGCGCCCCCATAAACTTAGCTTTCTAGGGGAGCTCCAAACCTGCACATCATCACCTGACCTCCATCCCTCAATGTCCAGCTTCCAGAGTTGAACATTTCACCTGCTTAGAATAACCAAGCATCCTATGTGCAGCAGAATAGGAATGTGGTTTTTGTTTTAAATAATAAAGTGCTGCATAATGGTTAAAAGTACCATCTCCCTCATCTCTCATAGGTGATGACCTTTTCCCTCCTAGCCCTCCTGCCCAAAGCTGATCTTTCTGCTGTATTCCTGATCTTATTTCCCATATTATACTAAGTCTAAGATGTCATCATGTGGCTGATGCGCCATTATTTATTGTATCATGGAGTAAGAACAAAAGTACTGAAAACATTAAGTAGACATACAATGGAATATAAGATGGGTTTCAATTTCAGGGATGTTATATGTGAAAAGAAAAATGTGTTTTATAGAATTAATGAAATATATATTATTATAATCCATCCAGTCAGAAACCTGGAGGTAATCGTAGGCTCCCCTCTTTCAACTCCCACACTTTATCAGTAACTACTCCCTGGAGTTTCTACTTCCCAAATCTCTTAAATTCCTGCCCTAGCTCCCATTTTGGAAACTCTTATCTGTTCTAACCTGGATGGCTACTTAACCACTAAGTCATTCTCCACAATAAAAGCAGAATGATATTTTAAAACATAAATCTGATGATTACATTACTGGATTAAAATCCTTCATTGTCCTCTAGTGTGCTTCAGGGTAAAGTCTAATCTTAGCATAACCTAAACATACTTTGGAGGTCTCTGACTCTTTTTCAAGTAGGTTCAGGTATATACAAACAAACTAGGATATACAAATTTTATTCTCTCCTTCTGTAGTGGCTTCCTTTGTTCCCCTTTCTGCCTTGAAAACACCTACTTATTCTTCATGAATCAGCTGAAATGTCACCTCCTCAGCGTACTCCCTCGGATTTCCTCTGTGCCCATTCTTGAAGAAGCTAAGTGCTTACTCCTCTGTAGTAGTCGGCTCACAGGCCCCTACTTTAGCCATCATCATATTTTATAGCTGTTTGTACTTCTGGATTATGAGCCCCTCAAGGGTAACCACCATATATTATCCATTTTCCTATCCTTTAGCATTAATCCTGGCACACAAGCAGGCACTTAGCAAATGTTTGCCAAACGAATGAGCAAACAATGTGAGACTGAAAAAGAACCACCCTTACTAAATAATATGGATCTCAAAGTTATGAAATACCTATCGCTCCAGCTTTGAAGAGGGAGTCAGGCCAAAGAACAGGCTTGGCTCTCTTGCCCTCCTCAGCCCCTAATGTAAAGTCCACTGGTGTTGCATGGGGTCCCAAGAGCATGATGGAACCCCGATCTTGGGACCCTTTGTGTCTTCAATCTCTCTGAACCCGTTTGTGAGGCCACGCAAACCAGGTGACCACAGAACTTGGGAGTGCCTTTTTGTTGGCCATCTCCATATTTAAGAAAAGGAATCTAGACTGATGATCAGTTCACCCATACGGCTTATCATTAGAAATTATTTTGCAGAGGGGTGCCTGGGTGGCTCAGTTGGTTAAGCATCCGATTCTTGATTTCGGCTCAGGTCATGATCTCAGGGTCGTGAGATCAAGCCCCTTGTCTGGCTCTGTGCTCAGTGGGGAGTCTGCTGGAGATTCTCTCTCCCTCTGCTCTTCTCTCCACTCACATGCTTGCTCTCTCTCAAATAAATAAATAAATAAATCTTTTTTTTTTTAAAGATTTTATTTATTTATTTGACAGAGAGACACAGCGAGAGGGGGAACACAAGCAGGGGGAGTGGGAGAGGGAGAAGCAGGCTCCCCGCAGAGCAGGGAGCCCGATGCGGGACTCGATCCCAGGACCCTGGGATCATGACCTGAGCCGAAGGCAGGCGCTTAACGACTGAGCCACCCAGGCGCCCCAAAGAAAAGTTTTTTTTAAAAAAAGTTATTTTGCAGAACTATAAACTACCATTTCAAAAAAAAATCATAATTGGTAATTTGTAAAGTTAGTCAACAATAAGGTGTGAAAGCAATAGCTCCTGACAGAATTTTCTCTATAACTCTCCCTCAAGGACATATGGTCAGAAACCGGAAAATTCCAAGGAAAGCTTAATAGTTAAGTATATAGGCTCTCCTTTAAATTCTTCCAGGACCAATATGATGTTGTTGTTTTTTTCATTTTTTATCTTTCTACACCTTACAGTCATATAGAGTGTTAGTACCTTGTAGGTACTTGATACATGTTGATTGAAAAATGTTGAAAAGAGAAACTGACTTTGAAAATTTTTCCAACTTTATTTTGGTTTGGCTTGTTTCTTTCAATCCTGGATAAATAACAGGGAAAACATACTCACTAGTTTAAACCACTAAAATCATGACTGGTATCCCTATTCGATATAAATATTACAATAAATGTACAAAATGATGTTCAAAGGTGGGAGGTCAGAAGGCAATAGGCCTGTATAACAAGAAAGGTGAGGCCCAAATTTCTTATTCTATTATTCTCCAGACTTGTAAAAGTATTGAACATTAGGAGAGATATGGGTATTCAAGAAGTCAAAGAAGATGAAAGAAAGGAGCTATATTGAGAAAGTATATTACAAAAATATATTATATGTATGACATTGCCATTTTTGTGAATGGTTGAGTATCACCAATTTCATATGGCTCTACCAAATAGCAATAGGGAAGGGAAAATGGAGGGAAAGTATTTCTAAAACTAAAAGATATGTTGATGCCATGTTAATATTTTGAAGAACTCAACAAATGAAGATGGCCTTTCAGTATCAGAATCAGCCAGGGGCTGTAGAACATACTGCTTAAGATATGAATTTCAAAGTCGGACTTCCTTTCACTGAATCCTGCTTATATCACTTACTGTGTGATCTTGGTCAAGTTACTTAATTTCTTCTGCCTAAGTTTCTTCACCTGCAAAGGGGAAAAATAGTAACACTTACTTCACTGAGTTTTAGAGTAGATTGAATAGAATAAACCTGAGGTTGAAACTGTGCTTTAATATGAACCAAGTTTCAACCAAATGAAAGCTGGTATTTCTATCAGTCTTCTTCAATCAGAAGGGAAGCCTTGAAGTTAGCAGGCATTTATGTGAGGGAAAATAAGAATTTGCAGTTCCTGATTATATTTTAAGATTTATTTATTTATTTTAGAGAGAGAGACTGAGACAGGGAGAGTGCACATGAGCAGGGAGAGGGGCAGAGGCTGAGAGAGAAAAAGAATCCTAAGCAGGCTCCAAGCCCAGGATGGAGCTCCATCTCACAACCCTGAGATCATGACCTGAGCCAAAATCAAGAGTCTGACGTTTAACCGACTGAGCCCCCAGGCACCCCTCTTGATTATTTTTATTAGAGATTTACTAGAGGATATCAGGCTTTGGGGTCAAACAAATCTGGGTTTGTCTTTGGGGAAATTTACTTACCTTTCCTAAGTATCATCTTTTCATCTGTAAAATGGGCAAAAGATTATACTTAATTCATATGGTTGTTGTGAAAAGTAAATGGAATTTTTTATGTAAAATCTTCAACAGAGGAAGTCACTAAGTGCCTAACAAGTTGCAGTTATTATTATTAAAAATAATTAACTACATTGACTTGAATATTACAAATATATCTTCTTTCATTTTACTAAAATTAACCAATTCAAAAAGGAGGTTAAAATGTTTACTTCAGAAACTATTCCTTGAATATTCTGTAATAGTCATTGTCCAGTTAACTTTTTTTAAGATTTTATTTATTTATTTATTTGAGAGAGAGAGAGAGAATCTCAGGCAGCAGGGCTCAATCCCACGACCCTGAGATCATGACTGAGCCGAACCAAGAGCTGGATGCTTAACCAAATGAGCCTCCCAGGTGCCCCTAGTTAATTTTTTAAGACATGAATTAGAATTTGTAGAAATGTATAAATTCCATAGACATACTCAGTTTGATATTAATCAAATGTATGAACCCTGTTGTAATTTCAAAATGAGTACCTTAAAAAATCATCAGAAACATTACTTCATGTAGCATAAAGTCATAGTTGTAAAGTTCTATATGACAAAAATGTAAAAATAAATAGAATGAAAGGAAATGCTGTTTGGTCTTCTGGTAAACAAAGGCCTATTATGTTGCTCACCACAATGAAGTGAAGGCAAGAAAAGGTTGACAGACTAGTAGAGGGGGTGCCATATATCTATCATAAGAGAAAGCTCATGTTCCATCTTCCTTTGTTAAATTCCTATACACCTCTGACATTGTGCGGTTGTCATGGGCTTCAACTCTAGGGAGACACTCTTCCAAACAGATGCTCTTATAAGTGATATCATTTAAAGGCAAGGAAGAAAGACCAAGATCATTTGTTGACTTTGACTCAGAAAATTTAGGAGATAAGCAGATAGAATATGAACAAGAAAAGATCAGCTCAGATTGAGTCTTCAAATAATAATGAGAGGTGTTTGTTTAGAAAGACACTCCTAGGAATCCGTATGTTCCAAGAGAAGAAGAATGAATTCAAAGATGATATCATTGGGATGCATTTGATTAATGAAAAGAACATTAATTGTTAAAGGAATAGTACTTTTATATAACTTGAAAAGGTAGAACTGATACACAACCTCATCATACTTCATTGACCAGGAATGTATTTTCCCCTGAGGCTCAAGAGCTTTAAAAGCCACATAAAATCTTTCATCTGTCTTGTGATTCATAATGCTGGCAAATCTTACATCACACTCAATTAAAGAACAGGGCATCCTTCCCCACATCATCTTCCCATAGAAAAACTGAGGAACACTAAAGCAAGTGACATTGTCAGGAGTACAATCTTCACCTCTATATTCAATATTTTTGTTCATTTCTTGTTTGTTATCTCCGCACTTCACTTCAAAGTGTCTGATTCCAATGTCACTGTGTGCTCCCATATTTTTTCAATATTTCAATGGTCTACAACAGTTTAGTTTTGGTTTGAACTAGTTAGATGGCACCCCGAGGTCCCTTCTGCATGCCTTTATTTTCGTTTTGAAAGTAAAAATGAATCTGCACAGCAGAGTGGTTAAAGTTCAGTATTTGGTTTCAGATAGACTCAGCTCAAATGCAAGACCTGGCGTATTTACTTCAAGTCTCTAAGCCTCACATTTCCTCAATGGGAAAACTGATGGCTGCAGTCATGCTTACAGCATTTGGCTGTTGAGAGGATTAATTGCATATAAGACAACCAACATAATGTCTGGCACATGGTAAAAGCTAAAGGCGTGATAATTATTTTTGAGCTCTTTATTAGATAATGTTTGGAGAATTATAGGACTTACGTGATGGCATTTACTTATTAGGATGGGAACTGGAGTCGTTTTTGCTTCATGAAATGTCCTTAAGCTGTAACAATCTCTTCTGCATTTGACACTAATTGCACACTTTGAGATACCTTTATTAGTATATTCTACTATAAGGTAGAGATTATTGCTTCTATAGATGAGATAAAAAGACTAGAAATAAGACTTCTACTTCTGGGAAGAGGCAGTAAGTATACTTTTCCCTACTTCTGCCATTAAATACAACTTAAAACTCTGTGCAAACATAAATGACTCTGAAAGGTGGAGAGAAGGAGACAGACCAGCTAGGGCCTTGGAACCCGAGGAATGACATGATGGTGAATCCCCTGGGTTTCCCTTTTGTCTTATTTATCCTGGAATGGATGCTAAAGAAGCCCCCAAACTAGACACATCAATAGGCACAAACAGAAAACAAAAACACCTGTTCTCTCTAACCAAAGAACCAAGAAAGCAGTAGCCTAGAAAGACAAAACTTTGAGACAACCACTCTGTCCCAGCCAACCACCACACAAATAAAAAATTATAAAACTTTTAGAAGAAGTAGTTGAAAAATCTTTGAAATCTAGCGATGAACAAAGAGTTCTTAAACCTGACACCAAAACCTGATTTATAAAAGGAAAAATGGACAGACTGGACTTCATCAAAATTAAAAACTTTTGCTCTGTAAACGATTCTGTTAAGAGGATGAAAACACAAACACTAATGTTTGGAATACATAAAGATCTCTTAAAACTCAACACTTAAAACTCAAATAGAAAATGAGCAAAAGACATGAAGAGACATTTCATAAAAAAGAATACACAGATAGCAAATAAGTACAAAGAATGATGTTTAACATTAACAGCCATGAGGGAAATGCAAATTAAAACCACAATGACAGGGGTGCCTGGGTGGCTCAGTTGGTTAGGCATCCGCCTAGGGCTCAGGTCATGATCCTCGGGAAGCCTGCTTCTCCTTCTCCCTCTGCCCCTCTACCCCCACTCGTGCTCTCTCCCTCTTGCTCTGCTCTCTCTCTTAAATAAATAAATAAATAAATAAATAAATAAATAAATAAATAAATAAATAAAACCTTAAAAAAACCACAATGAAATTACCACTACACACCTATTGGAATGGTTAAAATTTTTTGAGGGCGCCTACGTGGCTCAGTCGGTTAAGTGACTGCCTTCGGCTCAGGTCATGATCCCAGGGTCCTGGAATCGAGTCCTGCATCGGGGTCCCTGCTCAGCTGGGAGTCTGCTTCTCCCTCTGCCCCTCACCCTGTTCTCATGCTCTCTCTCCCTCTCTCTCTCAAATAAATAAAATCTTAAAAAAAAAAAATCTTTAAAAAAATAAAATTTTTTGAAAAGTAATGCAAACACCAAATTCTGGTGAGGATGGGGTGAAACTGGATCACTCCTACATTGCCAGTGGGAATGGACAATGGTATATCTGTTTTGGAAAATAGTTTAGCAGTTTCTTTAAAAAATTAAACATGCAACTACACAGTGACTCAGCAATTGCACTCCTGGGTATTTATCCCATAGAAATGAAAACTTACATTCATACAAAAATCTATACACAAATGCTTATAGCATCTTTACTCATAAGAGCCAAAAACTGAAAACAACCCACATATCCTTCAGTGGGTGAATGGTTAAAAATCTGTGGTACATCCATATCATGAAATATTCTTCACAATAAAAAAGAATGAATACTTGATACATGCAACAGTCTGGATAAATCTAGGGAATTATGATGAGTGAAAAACTAAACCTTAAAAGGTTATATACTATATGGGTTTTTTTTTTGAGAGAGAAAGAGAGAGCATGTGCACATGGGGGAGGGACAGAGGGAGAGGAAGAGAGAGAATCTTAAGCAGGCTCCACACTCAGACTTGGGGCTCTATCTCTTGACCTTGAGATCATGACCTGAGCCAAAATCAAGAGTTGGACGCTTAACCGGCTGAGCCATCCAGCACCCCAATATTTGATTTCATTTATATAACATTCTTGAGATGACAAAATTAAAGAAACGGAGAACAAATTAGTGGCTCCTAGGGGACTATGGAGGGAAGGTGTATGTAACTATAAACGCACAACACAGGAATTTCTGTGGTGGTATAATTGTTCTGTATCTTTTTTTTTAAGTAGGCCCCACACCCTGTGTAGAGCCCACCATAGAGCCTGAACCCATGACCCTGATATCCAGACCCAAGCTGAGATCAAGAGTTGACACCCTATTGACTGAGCCACCAAGGTGCCCCTAATTGTTCTGAATCCTGACTGTATTAGTGTCCATATCCTGGTTGTGCTATAGTACTTTAATTTTGCAAAATGTTACCATTAAGAAAAAATGGGTAAATAGTAATGTGATTTCTTTGTTATTTATTTATTTTTTAAAAGATTTTATTGTTAAGTAATCTCTACACCCAATATGGGACTCGAACTCATGACCCCGAGATCAAGAGTGGCAAGCTCTACCGACTGAGACAGTCAGGTGCCCCACTCTGTGTTATTTTTTTTTATAACTGCATGTGAATCTATACTTTTATAAAAATAAATAGTTGGCTAATTGAACATAATAAAAAATAATAAATAAATAAATAAATAGTTGAATTAAAATAAAAACCAGAAGTCTTGGATTCTGATCCTATGTCCAGGTGATTTTTAGGAACCCATTACTCAGTCTCAGTTTACTCCTTTGAAAATGGAGGAAATAGTATCTGTACTCTATCCTGGAATTGGGCAAGTAAAGTTAAAAAAAAAATAAATGTTTAAGAAATTGCACATAGCTACATACTTGGACCAGACTTCTGGAACAGAAGGGACCTTAGTCATTTCCTACCCCATTGGTCTCCAAATCATTTTTTTCTGGACATTGGGACCATGGGTTGGACATGGTGCAAAGTGGTGAGAGGTAGAGCAGGAAGAGCTTCTCATATATCCTTCTTCTAACACTCCGCCGGGTGCCCTCCCCTCCCAGCCTTGCTTTCATTGGTTTTCCATAGAATTCTGAGAGATTCTGTGGAAGTGTTTTTACTCAAGTCATTTTGATATCAGCTCTTCTAGTCCTAATCTTTCATTGTACTGACTAGAAGACTGGTAACCAGAAAGGCTTAGTGACTTACAAAGGACACTAAGATAGTTGGTGATGGAGATGAGAACAGAACCAGGGCTACTGGCCCTCAGCCCAGCATTGTTTTACTAAATCACGGTGCTTTGTATTTTGATAGACTGCTCAACATTTTTGTCAAAAGTGCAGTTTCTTAAGCAGCTAGTAATTTGCTAAAGTAATAACATTTAAGGTTGTCTAGAGCCATAACTTTATACAGTCTTCTTTAAACACATGGATTGAATTTGTAGACATGTTGGTAATGATCGTATCAGGTATTGTTCCTAAATGGATGGAATTCAAGGAGTGTCTTAAACATACAGCCTTTAGTGTACGTATTTGGAAAAAGCTTGTTGGTGCCACCTAGTGGTTCAAGGGATAGATATTATACTGCAGCAAGTAATTCAGAAGACATTTTAGATTCCCTTTTTGTTAATGCTATTTCAATTAATATACTAAAACTCATTGCCAACTACCTCAGCCACTTTATTTCTTTGATATCTCACTGAAAATGCACTTCAGAATATAAAGGAAGAGGCTCATTTTTGGCTTAACTGTCCAATTTATGTCTGCCAATGAAAAACTTTCTTCTTAGAGAAAATTACTTAAATGAATTATTTTTTTAAGATTTTATTTTTATGTAATCTCTACACCCAACATGAGGCTTAAACTCACGACCCCAAGATCAAAAATTGCATGCTCCACCAACTGAGCCAGCCAGGTGTCTCAAGATGAATCATTTTCAAGCCCAAATTACTTGTTAATTGCAACCAATTTTTAAATCAGAATAGTGAATTCTTACTTAGGATTCCTGTAAACTTAATGGTCAGTTTGCAGTAGGGGTTGAAAAGTACTAACATCTTCTTTTTAAAAAATCTGCAATTTAGACTTTTCACTAAATGGGGTATTTACTCTGTGTAAAAAAAAAAATCTGTGACCATGTTAAAGACTAATATCATAAGGGCTATAGTTAGAAATAAGTGCACAATTTAACCATTAGAAGGATTCAACTCTTTGAAGTTTTTAATGAACATACATTTCTTTCAGTGAAAATTTACACTTAGATATAATCCTTCTCCTAACACTAAAGTAATTATTTGAGCAGACCAAACCCCATATAAACAACTATTGAATGCTTAAAATACTTACTTGCTTCTATATTCTCACCATATAACAATTTTCTTGCTTTTACAAGGGGTCGTGAAAGGAGTGAATCATAAAATCATTTGTTTGCTTAAGGTGTTATTAACTTCAAAAATTGCTGGTCTTCTGGGCTGGTCCACTTATCAAAGCTATTTTTAGAACAATAATGACAATAATTACTAAACTCAAGTACACAAAAGACATTTGGTAGACAAGGATAAGGGAAGTTGTTGACAAGTCTGTGGAGGGAGGGAATCTGGAACCAAGAATAGCAGGATACAAAGCAGCCATCAGGAGGAATGGAACCAGTAACAGAGAAGAAAAGAAAGTTTTAGGAACAGAGGTGAGGTACCATGAGGGCAAAAGCAACAAAGTTCTCAGATAATGCTTGAGGGGGCTGAGAAAGTTAACTAACAGGATAAATTTGAAAAACAAGTTTAAGTCCCATTTAAAAGTTTCAACTTGTACAAATTATGCTTTCAGTTGTTCCAGATTTATTTTAATAACTGAATACTTTTAAACCATCGACTAGAGGTATATTTTCACACTGCCAACACAAAAAAGATTTATTTAAGAACAAATGATGCAAATGTAGCCCATTTCCAAGGGCTAGGATCAGAGATGAACTTTATAGGTAGCTCTCATTAGTTATTTCAGGCAATTTTAAGTTCTTCATGTAAGTTACCCACTGCCAAATTAAAGCTATTTCCTCCTAAAAAAAAAATCTGCACACTATTGGAATACCTTCGGATCTTTGCAGTTAAAACAGTCCAGATCAATTGTTGAAGACAGGTGGGAACAAAATAGATTTTGAAGAAAAGTCTATGAGGCCTTTTTAAATTTTTTTTTTTTTTTAAAGATTTTATTTATTTATTTGACAGAGGCAGAGACAGCGAGAGCAGGAACACAAGTAGGGGGAGTGGGAGAGGGAGAGGCAGGCTTCCCGCCGAGCAGGGAGCCTGATGTGGGACTCGATCCCAGGACTCTGGGATCATGACCTGAGCCGAAGGCAGCCGCTTAACGACTGAGCCACCCAAGCGCCCCGGCCTTTTTAAATTTTTAAAAAAATTTTTTAAAAGATTTTGTTTTAAAGTAATGTCTACATCCAACATGGGGCTCAAACTCACAACCTCGAAATCAAGAATCATATGCTCTTCTGACTAGGCCTCACAAGTGCCCTCAAGGCCTTTTATGTTGACTTCTTAAAGCTACATGACGTGGAACGGGCGCTGAGTCAGACACTGTTCAGATCCTGGCTTCTTTGCTTAGGCCCTGAGTTCATGACTTCAGTTTCTTCTTGTAAACTGGGAATCATACTGCCTCTCACAGTTGTTATGTGGATTAAATCATGTATCTATATTGTGCATGAGGTGCTTGTGAACACTTGGCACACAGTAGGTGATGTTCATTTCTTTTTTCTTTGCGACTAACATACTAGACAATATTTAGTAAAGCCATCAGCAAAGAATTTACAGTTTTTTCCCATGGTCTTTGGTTTTACTGGCAGCACAGACTTGCATTAGCAAAGAAGTCATGAGCTGTTTTTAATAAGGTTCACATAAAATTCTTAATGCCCTAAGAATCTATTAGACATAATTATAACAAGTAGATTTTGTGCCTGGGGATACATATTTTTAAATCTTTAATAATTACAAGATAGTGAAACTCGTTCCATTTTAACTTGAGCTTACAAATTTCTTAGTTTAGAGCCAACATGTAACTTTTTAAAGAATAAGGGAATAATAAGTATGTAGGCTACAAAAAGAGCAGTTCTATTTTTAGGATCAGTATCAATCAAATGTGAAATGGTTGTGGTGGGATGCCTGGGTGGCTAAGTCAGTTAAGTAGCTACCTTTGGCTCAGGTCATGATCCCAGGGTCCTGGGATGGAGCCCCGCTCATCAGGCTCCTTGCTCAGCGGGGAGCCTGTTTCTCCCTCTGCCTGCCGCTCCCCCTGCTTGTGCTCTCTCTGAAAAATAAATAAAATCTTAAAAAAAATGGTGGTGGTGTCAAAAGAGATTTCTGTACCAAGATTTGAAAAAATATTCTTGTTTCTTCCTTTCTTTTTCTTTCTTTCTTTCTTCAAGATTTTATTTATTTGTTTATTTATTTAGAGAGCAGGGGAGGGGCAAACAGAGAGAGAATCTTAGGCAGACTCCTTGCTGAGCTTGGAGCCTGACTCAGGGCTCGATCACACCACCTGAGTCCACCACCTGAGCCAAAACCAAGAGTTAGATGCTCAACCGACTGAGCCACCCAGACACCCCAATACTCTTGTTTCTAATAACATTTGCAAAGATGTATAAATGAACACAGATTATAATTTCAAGGTGCTATTCAAGACTTACTATCCCTTCTGATATTTTTACTGTCCAATATCCAGAACCTAAATATGCTGAAGTGTCTCTACTGAGATGTAGTGTCTACCTTAGGGACCCCTAACAACTGTTTAATACCAACACGCTCTCACATTAATAAGTTGTGCTTACAGATAAATACATTTTTACTCAATGGTGTATTGATGGACTTAGCAAAAGAAATGTTGGCATATTGGTAAAGGGCAAATTCAGCCCTTTTAAGAAAATCTGGCAATATTTAAAGTGAAATTATAATGAAAATTTAAAATAAGCTTTTAAAACTCTGACGACTAATTATATGTAAGAAATAATTCTTAAGTATGCGTATTTATACAGCTTTGCCATTTGAAATATGCTTAACATTTCCCTTATTAAGTCACTTAATGGGGGCACCTGGGTGGCTTGGTGGGTTAAGCGTCTGACTCTTGATTTTGGCTCTGTCATGATCCCAGGGTCATGAGATCGAGCCCCATGTCAGGCTCCACACTCAGCATAGGGTCTGCTTGGGATTCTCTCTCTCCCTTTCCCTCAGCCCCTCCCCCTTTCATTCTTTTTCTCTCAAATAAATAAATCTTTAAAAAAAAGCCACTCAATATATTTTGTCTACTTATCTTTTCCAGCTAGATAATTAAAAAACTTAGGGCACCTCAATATTTTTCTTTGCTTTTTCAAATTTACATTATTGTCTCTTTATTTGTATCTACTATTATTCTATCATATAGAATATACTATACCCCTTAGCTATTTAACCATTCATTCATTCACTCGGTTTTGGGTGTGTCTCACAATAGGTGTGGGTTTGCCTGTGTTCCTAATGCACATATTGTATGTACCAAGGCTGCAGGAGAAATGCTCAGAAGTGCATTTCTTTAGGTGTATTCTGTGCGGTCACCGCAAGAAGTATGGAAGCGGGTATAGGAGCTTGCAAATGTTCCAGTTCCCCAGATGCAGAGGTAGAGGAAAGATAGCATGCGTAGGGGATGTGCACGTGTGAGCCCCACAGCTAGGACCACTAGCACATGCAAGGAGGCTCCTGGGGGGTGTGAATGCAGAGTCTTTTTACATCGTGATGGTAACTAGCACCCTCTCTCCTCCACCCAGGCTTGTCATTCCTCCTTTATGCTCTGTGACCCCTAGGCTATTCGCCCAGGGATCCTCTGGCCTGATAAGGAGAAGCAGACCTTTTAAAAGGCCACGAGATCAATTCTAAGTCTGCGATTCTGTGAGGTTCACTAAATCTTTTTATTCAATATTATGAATGATAAAATGCTTCATTAAACATATATATTGCTATATTTTTTCATTAGCTTCAACGAATATCTTTTTTTCCATGCCACTGAGCTCGTTTTCACCTCCTAGCATATCATACATATTGTTCTTTTAAGCTTAAAATAGCCTCCAAACTGGATTCAATTTATACAAGTATAAAGGGAAGAAATGACTCATTTCAGGGCTTTAGACAAAAATAAGACATGCTGCTGACTTATGGTCTGGTGGGAGAAATTGATGTACTCACAGCGAATTATAACTACCGTGGCAGAGGCAGAAAGTAGAGCCGTGGGAGCCCAAAGAAAATCAGGGGGCGCCAGAGGGATGCTGCCGCTGGGAGTCTGCACAGGAAACAGTGCGGGTCAGGGGCGGCGGCGCGGAACGTCTGAGGCCGGGTCCAGGAGGGCTAGGATGCTAGTGTGGCTGGAGCGGGGAGGGGGGCGAGTCCACTTGTGATCAGAGAAGTAGGCCTGGCCTGGTGCTTGGCATATAGCAGGGGGCTCAGTCAACGCTGAAAGAGAGGAAGATGGATTACGTCCCTCTCATGCTCCGCATCTTCCCATCGTACTTAGAATACAATCCCGGAACCTTCCTCTGGTTCATGAGGCCTTCCATTGATTGCCTCCTTAACTCTCCCCCTCTATTTATTACCACTCTTTACCCTGGTTAGTTTTCCTCTAACTCACTATCTCCCTTCTCTTCCTCAAGCATGCTAAGTCCGTTTCTGTCTCAGGATTGACATTTGCAGTCCCCTCTGTGAATACCACTCTCCTTACACACATGCGTACAGCTCAGCTGTCAATTTTCTCTGGTCCTTCCTCTGAGATGCCTTTCTTGTCCCCCTCATCTGGAATAGTCACCCCATACCCAGTTACCATCCACTTCCTCTATTTTTGTTTTTCTATCCAGTGCTTACTGCTGCCGGGAGTTACATCCTTTGTTTACTTGTTAATATTCTATCTTCCCTACTAAACTAAGTCACTGAGGATAGGGACTTCACTTTGTTGACCATCATATCTCCAGTGCCTCTACATAGTAGGTCTCAATAAATTATTTGGGGAAGGAAAGGAGAGAACAAGGGGCCAGTGGGTGGAAGGTTTGAATACCATGCCCAATTATTCTGCAGACACACTCCAACCAGTCATATTTATTTATCTCTGATGAATAAATTCTCGTTGTCCTTTCCCTCATTAAATAGGAATATATTAAATACTGAGAATGTACTTAATATATTATTATGCATGAGAAGAAAAGAAATCCATGTCAAGCCAACAAATATTTGTTGGGCACATTTTATTGCCAAGTGCTGGGCTAGGTGCCGGTAAAAAGCAATGAACAAGTCAGGTGTAGTCTCACTGAGCTTGGAGGCAGGTAGGGAGAGATATAGTGAAGTGTGATGAGTGCTTTATAAAAGGGAAAAGCATAGGCACTCTTGACTAGTTGATGAAAGCTTATTGGAAGAAAGAATGTTCAAGCTGAGACCTGACAGGTGACTTAGCCAAGTAAAAGGGGAAAGATGAAGACTATCTCAGAACGTGCAAAAGGTGAAGAAATCAAAGAAATTGATGCCTGAGGCCTTAAGTTCTCAGTCTTCCAGCTACTTATGTTCCAGGTGGAGAGATGATGGACATTTGAGACACTTAAATAAGAATGCACAAGGGGTGCCTGGGTGGCTCAGTCAGTTAAGCTTCTGCCTTCAACTCAGGTCATGATCTCAGGGTCCTGGGATCAAGCCCCACATCAGGCTCCCTGCTCAGTGGGGAGTCTGCCTCTCTCTCCATCTGCCTCTCCCCCAGCTCATGCTCTCTCTCACTCTCTCTATACATTAGAGTGGGAGAGGAAAAGGGGGGGGGGCAGTGTCTTACTGCAGGTGAAAAAAGAATTTCCCATAATCTCGAGTATGTCCTTACTTGTGCCAGAGGTTGTCTAGGAATTCCAAGGGAATGTGAAAGTCACCCATTATATGCATCCCAGGGGGAAAAGAATTGAGATCTACCGCCTTAAAAATCATTCCTGAATTTCATCACTCTATAAATCAGTTTTCCTTTTTTCCATATCCCTTTCTGATTTGCATAAAGATGCATACATACTAGTTGTAGATATATATTAATTATTTTAGGTAATATTAAGTCGGAAATTTTTTTTTTTAAGATTTTATTGATTTATTTGACAGAGAGAGAGACAGTGAGAGCAGGAACACAAGCAGGGGGAGTGGGAGGGGGAGAAGCAGGCTTCCCGCCGAGCAGGGAGCCCGATGTGGGACTCGATCCCAGGACCCTGGGATCATGACCTGAGCCGAAGGCAGACGCTTAACAACTGAGCCACCCAGGCGCCCCAAGTCGGAAATTTTTAATAAAATTAAGTTTTCCTATGGCAGACTCAGTTATTCTTCTACTGCATGAAGTAATCCAGCAGGTTTATAACTCAAGCTATTTGGCAATGAATTGAGGCTAATTGCCTTTGTATATGGCAAAGTTTCCTTGTTTCTTTACACCTCTCCACCCTTGCAAAACCATCCTGCTCCCACCTAACAGCTGACCCGGAGATGACTCATTTTCTATATAAACACACCTTTTGGGGCGCCTGGGTGGCTCAGTCGTTAGGCGTATGCCCTTGGCTCAGGTCATGATCCCAGGGTCCTGGGATCGAGCCTCACATTGGGCTCCCTGCTCTGCGGGAAGTCTGCTTCTCCCTCTCCCACTCCCCCTGCTTGTGTTCCCTCTCTCGCTGTATCTCTCTCTGTCAAATAAATAAATAAATAAAATCTTTAAAAAAAACCCCCACAACTTTTATTTTAGTTTATATACTTCCTACTATTTGGAATGCCTCTCCCTCTCCATGCAAATTCTATCCATTAAAAAAAATGTTTAATTAAAAGAAATTACATTACAGAAAATTTGGAAAATAGAGGATAGATTTTACCTATAAACCTATTCTCTAGGATAATATACTATGGCTTGGTCCACGTGTTCTAGCCTTTTTAGTTTTTTAATTAATTAATGTGTGTGTGTGTGTGCGTGTGTGTGCACGCGCTTTTGGGGGGTGCCCAGGTGGTATGGGTTTGGGGGTCAGACTACAAATGAATTGCAAGGTTGGGGGGTTGCAATGCCAAATGAGCATGTTCCTGATCCCTCTGCCACTGACCTTGCTGTGTGACTACCTGTGCATGTGTTCCTGTGTGTTTGACTGTGGGTATGAGAGTGTGCATGCGAGTGTGTATCCACCAGGGGCCAGTGGGCGCATGTGTTTGGGTTGGAGAGAATGAGGCAAAATCTGTTTTTTTTTTTTTTAAGATTTTATTTTATTTACTTTTAAAGATAAAAAAAATTTTTTTTTAGTAATCTCTACACCCAACATGGGGCTGGTACACAGCCCTGAGATCAAAAGTCACACGTTCCTCCAACTGAGGAACTGAGTGCCCCTTAAGATTTTATTTTTAAGTCATCTCTACACCCAACATGGGGCTTGAATTTACAACTCCAAGATCAAGAGTCACATGCTCTACTGACTGAGCCAGTGAGGTGCCCCTGTTCTAGCCTTTTTAAAAGCTAGTTTTTAAATTATAAAAGTAAATAGAGGTTTTGCTTCTAC
This sequence comes from Leptonychotes weddellii, assembly GCF_054177405.1. NCBI lineage: Eukaryota > Metazoa > Chordata > Mammalia > Carnivora > Phocidae > Leptonychotes > Leptonychotes weddellii. Next base: position 124,831,790 of record NC_138373.1, read on the forward strand.
TAATGGCAGAGTAGCTTATATTGGACTAAGCCTCCCACAGATAACAATTATGGACTCTGGACAAAATATGAAAAATAGCTGGAAAGCAACCAAAAGCAGGCCTAAACTAAAGAGGACTCAACCCTGGAAAAGGGAAACCACACTTAGTGAGATGCATGTTTAAACAGATTCATCTCTGATTGCAGTAGAGGGTGGCTAGAACTTAAACTGAAGGTATCAGAGAACAGAGTTTAGGGCTGCTAGAACAACTGGAAATTGAGCGGGAAAATTCTGGAAATGAGACTCACAGAGACAGGAGTCTCAAAATCTATGTACAAATTTCCTTCAAACCTTTGGATGAATTGCATATACCTGGTCTCAAAAAAATCCAGGAAAAGGACAGCTAGAAAACACAGAGCAGAGATTTCAGTTGTTGCCAAGATAGAAGAGACAGAGTTTGGATTTTGAATATTACTGTTAGCCCATTTGGTCTACTGTAACAAAAATATCACAGGCTCAGTAGTTAATAAAAAATAGAAATTTACTTTTCACAGCTCTAAAGATAAAAGTCCAAGATCAAGATGTCAGCATGGTGGAATGAGGGCCCTCTTCCAGGCTTCTCATATCCACCCTGATGGAAGAGGCTAACAAGCTCTGTGGGGTCTCTTTTATAAAAGCACTAATCCGTGGGAGGAGCAAGATGGCGGAGGAGTAGGAGACCTAAATATCATCTGGTCCCAGGAATTCAGCTAGGTAGGGATCAAACCATTCTGAACACCTACGAACTCAACAGGAGATTGAAGAAAAGAATAGCAGCAACTCTGAACAGAAAAGCGACCACTTTCTCGAAGGTAGGACGTGCGGAGAAGTGAATCCGAGGCAACATTCGGGAGGATAGATGGCGGGGGGAGGGGGCCTCTGTCAGCTGCTACTGGCAACTGATAGAGCAGTGGAGCACAAAATCGGAACTTAGAAATCTGCTCCGCTGAGGGACGTCGCTCCAGTGGCTAAGCAGGTGGTGGAAACCTCGCTCGGACAGTGTGGTCTCGGGACCCTTGGGGTCACAGGAAGACCAGGGGTGCCTGAGTGCGGCAGAGCTCCCAGGTATCAGAGCGGGGAAGCCGGCTGCAGAGACGGAGCCGAGGCACAGGCTCTCAGCTCGGGGTTGCCATAAACCGTGATCCACGGCACAGTCAGGCTACTGCTCCTCCAGCAGGGACCCAACAAGCGGCAGATCCGGGGAGACTCCCCTTCCTCCCCCGGGAGGAGTGGTGCGGGAGCGCACTGCAGGGATCTGCTGGGTTTGGAGACTCCAGATGGGGTCGTATGCCAGAGACAGAAACGCTTGGTCACAGGCTGGGTGAGCACAGAGTGTGGCCAGAGACCGGAGAGAAGGGAGTGATTGACTGCTTTTCTCTGGGGGCTCACTGAGGAGTGGGGCCCCGAGTTCTCAGCTCCTCTGGGGCAGAGATTGGGAGGCCACCATTTTCACTCTCCTCCAAAGCTGTACGGAAAGCTCGCAGGGAACAAAAACTCCCAAGAGCAAACCCGAGCAGATTACTTAGCCCAGACTGGCAAGGGTGGGGCAATTCCAGCTCCGGCAAAGACATTTGGGAACCACAGCAACAGGCCCCTCCCCCAAAAGATCAGCAAGAACAGCCAGCCAAGACCAAGTTTACTGATCAATGAGAATGGCAGAACTCCAGCGCTAGGGGAATATTGCACATAGAATTCATGGCTTTTATCCCATAATTCTTTAGTTTTTCAAAGTTTCAAATTTTTTAAATTTTCTTTTTCTATTTTTTTTTGAATTTTTCTTTTCCCTTTTTCAACCAACACCTTATCAATCCCTTTTTTAAAAATCTTTTTTATTTTTCATTTTTAAAACCATATTCTATCCCTTCATTGTAGTTAACCTTATTTTTGATATATATATAGGTTGTTCTCTCTTTAAAATTTTGGGATACAGTTTCTTCTAACAGACCAAAATATACCTTAAATCTCTAGTGTATGGCTTTGTTCTAGTCTCCTGCCTGATCACATTCTCTCCTTTTTTTTTTTAATTTCTCTTCTTTCTTTTTTCAACCAACTTCTTATCAATTCCTTTTATAAAATCTTTTATAATTTTCATCTTTACAGTCATATTCCATCCCTTCATCGTATTTACCCTTATTTTTATACATATATAA
>NC_138373.1:124834457-124898133 GCF_054177405.1 Leptonychotes weddellii
TGAGGGTTGCTGGAGTGGGGCGGGGGTGGGAGGGATGGGGTGGCTGGGTGACAGACACTGGGGAGGGTATGTGCTATGGTGAGCGCTGTGAATTGTGTAAGACTGATGAATCACAGAGCTGTACCTCTGAACAAATAACACATTATATGTTAAAAAAAAATAGTAGGAAGGGAAAAATGAAGGGGGGAAATCAGAGGGGGAGACGAACCATGAGAGACTATGGACTCTGAGAAACAAACTGAGGGTTCTAGAGGGGAGGGGGGTGGGGGGATGGGTTAGCCTGGTGATGGGTATTAAGGAGGGCACGTATTGAATGGAGCACTGGGTGTTATACGCAAACAATGAATCATGGAACACTACATCAAAAACTAATGATGTAATGTTTGGTGATTAACATAACATAATAATAATAAAAAAAGGCACTAATCCCATTCATGAGTGCTCTATCCTCATGACCTAATCAATTCTAAAAGGCCTCACCTCTTAACATCATTACATTTGGTGTTAGGATTACAACATGTGACTTTGGGGGGAACACAGACATTGAGACCATTGTCCTACCAAGTCAGAGGTGCTTGGTAAACATTTCAAGCTTTTAATCAAAACTCAAAAGGGGCTACACCTTTGGGGTAAAGACTATTTCCTGTGACTAAAGATTTTCTCTAAAACTAAGAATAAAATTGAAATAGACCCATCCTAAAAATATAAAAGTAAGCTTACACAAGTTCAAAGTCATCAGCCACTAAAGTTTAGTTTCCTACTAGAATGGAAATCAGAATGCTTCAGAGGAAGATAAATTCATGTATTGTCTACAATGTTTAGGATAAAAAATATTAAACATGTGGGGTGCCTGGCTGGCTTAGTTGGTGGAGCATGTAACTCTGGATCTCAGGGTTGTGAGTTCAAGCCCCATGCTCGGATGTAGAGCTTATTAAAAAATTAAAAAAATTTTTTTTTTTAATGAAACATGTAAAGACACAGGAAAACATTACCCAAGATTAGAGAAAAAGTTGTCAACAGAAACAGACCCTAGATGACCCATATGATTTTAAAGGACTCTAAAGCAGTTATTATAAATATTTTCAAAGACTTACATGAAAAGATAGCCATAGTGAGTGAGCAAATGGAGGAATTTCAGGAGAAAAATGAAAACTATTTAAAAAAAAACTAAAATGAAATTCTAGCACTGGAAAGTATAATATCTGAAATGAAATATTCTCTGGATGGGTCTAACATCAGACTGGATATGGCAAAAGCATCAGTGAATTTGAAGAAAGATCAACAATAATATGGAATCTGAAGAATGAAGAAAAAAAAGATGAAGAAAATAGAACAAAGATTTAGTAAGTTGTTAGACAATATCAAGCAGGGGGGCCTGGGTGGCTCAGTCGTCAAGCGTCTGCCTTTGGCTCAGATCATGATCCCAGGGTCCTGGGATCAAGTCCCACATCAGACTCCCTGTTCAGTGGGAAGCTGCTTCTCCTCTCCCACTCCCCCTGCTTGTGTTCCCTCCCTCACTGTGTCTCTCTCTGTCAAATAAATAAATAAAATCTTTAATAAAAAAAAAAGACAGCCTAACATGCGTGCAATTGCAAACCAAAAGGAGAACAGACAAATTATGTAATGGGGAAGAAGAAATATTTGAAACAATAATAGCTGAAAATTCCCCAAATTTGGTGAAAATATCGACTTACAGTTCCAAAAATTTCCGTGAACTCCTAGCAGCGAAAGTACAAAGAAAATCACACTTATGCACTACCAAACTGTTGAAAACCAAAAATAAAGAGAAAAACCTTAACCAAAGGAAAAAGAAAAAATATATATAAGGGGAAAATGAAAAAATATTTCTCTCATGAGAAACAATGGGGACCAGAAGACAACTGTATGACATCTTTAAAGCAGTGAATGGAAGAAAAAATAAGTCATACTAGAATTCCATATCCAGAGAAAATCATCTCCATAATGAAAGGTAAATAAAGACATAAAGATAAAAGGAAATTGAGAGAATCATCACCAGCAGGCTCCACTACAAGGAATACAAAAAGATGTTCCTTAGGTTAAAAGTAAATGACATGATAGGACAATTTCTATCTACAGGAAGAAATAAACAGCATCTGAAAAAGTAAACACAAAATTCTATCTATATTGGTTTCCTATGCTACTGTAACAAACTACCCTAGAGTGGCTAAAAACAAGACAAATTTATTGTCTTAAACTTGAGAGGTCAGAGGTCTGAAATAGGCTGCACTGAGCTAAAACTAAGGTGTTAGCTATGCTCCTTCTGGAGGCTTTAGAGCAGAATCCATTTCCTTGTTTTTCCAGTTTCTAGAGGCCCCCTGCACTCCTGGGCTTGTGGCCCCATCTTCAAAGCCAGCAATATCACTGTGAATCCTTTTCATGCTGCTATTTCTATTGGTTTTCTTCTGCCTCTCTTTCTCCATTTTAGGGACCCTTGAAATTGTTTTGGGCCTAATTACAACATGTGACTTTGGATAATCTGTAATTGGATAATTCAAGATAATATCCCTATCTTAAAGTCAATTGATTAGCATCATTAATTTAATCTGCTACCATAATTCCCCCTTTGACATGTAACCTAACATATTCACAACTTCTGGGCATTAGGGCATGGACATATTTGGGGGGCCATCATTCTGCTGACCACACCAACTTTTTTTCTCTCTTCATTTATATAAAGGACAGCTGATTATTATTGTAAAAATTATAACATAGTCTTGTGGTATTTATAAATAAGTAGGTATCAAATGCATGATAGCAATAGCACAAGGAATAGAGGGTGGTAAATGAGATAAGGTGTTGGAAGTTTCTTCCATTTTATATAAGGTGCTATAATATTAACTTGTAGTGGACTATCATAAATTAAGGATGGATATTGCAATTCCTAGAGCAGAGTTTAACTGGGGCTCCATGGAAGCGAGGTTCCTACAAAATGTTGCTAACAGTTTTGTTAGAGATCATGGCTTGATGAAGTGCCTGAAACAAGCAGAGGCCAAGATGTATTATGTGTTTGTCTTCATATCTGGAAACAAAAGGTCTATCTTAAAGGAACTTGTGTTGGCTGCAGTCTCCTGTTAAGAAAAAAAAATCCAGGTGTTAATGTCACAATACACTGTTTTCTTTACAGAGAGATGCTTGTGTCAAAAAATCTTAGAGTTGAAATCTGGAAATTTGGAAAGATGCTACAAAAAATGGTTACCTTTATTAAACAAAGACTAATTTACTTAAGAATGTTTTTTGGAACTCTTTCAAAACGTGGGAAAAAGAGTGCATAAATCCCTTGGTACATATAGAAACCTGGGGGCTTAGCAGAGGAAGAATTCTCAATAGGGTGTTTGAGGTTAAAAGAGACTTATGAGTACTTTCAGGAAAATAGAGGACTAGAGTTTGCTCACGACTCTGAAATGAAGAAAGGTTACAGAAATGAGCCCTCTCAGTAAACATTTTTTTTTTTTTAATCCTATGAACCTGTTGAACAAATGTCTGCAAGAATCATAGAACAGGTTTTGATTTCAAGTGAGAAGTTTCTTGGATTTTAAAGGAAACTGAATTTTTGGAAAAATATTGCAAAAGGAAATTTTGAAATGTTTCCACTGCTGCTTGGGTTTGAAAAAGAGGAGGAGTATCACCAAGTGTCTAGTTTTATGAAACCACATGGAAGAACTGCAGAACAAAATTGATCCGCATTCGCCCTCCCTTCCAATGCAAGTGTGACTCAAGGAAGGTTCCTTTCTCTAACTCTTCTACTCAGCTTGAGAATTTGTGAGCTGCAGGCTGATTGTCCACTAAAGATGAAATTTACTGATCTGCCTCTAGACAAGTTTTATATTTCTGTAAAAAAGAATATTCTGTCATTCATAGGAAAATAAAGGACAACTTACTACAGTTTTCAACTCCTTGCATGTGTGAACAGGCTTATTTATTTCAGGTGAAAATGAAATCTGTACTTAAGTTCAACCCAGAACTGAGAATATATTAAAGCACATAGTAACTAATGCATGTTGTCTAAGAATCTTACAGATACACTTCCGTCTTTTGTACTATTGTTATTGGTGTGTTAATTTCACAATGTTATAAACCCTCAATATATTGTTCGTATTGTTGATTGGGCCATCAATTATTTTAAGAACTTTATTTTTTTTGTTTTTAAAGATTTTATTTATTTATTTGACAGAGAGACAGCAAGAGCAGGAACACAAGCAGGGGGGAATGGAAGAGGGAGAAGCAGGCTTCCCGCTGAGCAGGGAGCCCGAAGCGGGGCTTGATCCCAGGAATCATGACCCAAGCCGAAGGCAGACGCTTAACGACTGAGCCACCCAGGCGCCCTATTTTAAGAACTTTAAATAGAAGTACAATGTTCGGGGCGCCTTTAAGCGTCTGCCTTCGGCTCAGGTCATGATCCCAGGGTCCTGGGATGGAGCCCCGCAACGGGCTCCCTGCTCGGCGGGAAGCCTGCTTCTCCCTCTTCCATTCCCCCTTGCTTGTGTTCCTGCTCTTGCTGTCTCTCTGTCAAATAAATAAATAAAATTTTTAAAAACAAAAAAAGAAGTACAATGTTCTTTATATTTATGTACATTTTAACCGCTTCTTCGAATCTTCATTTCTTTGTGGAGATCCATATTACTGTCTCATATCCTATTCCTTCTACCTCAAGAACTTCAACACTTTTTTGTAGTGCAGATCTATTGAGTTTCTCCAATTTTTTTTTCTGAAAAAGCATTTGTTCCTTTTTTTAAGATTTTATTTATTTGAGAGGGGGAGAGAGAGAGAGAGAGAGCGAGCACAGAGAGAGAGGGAGAAGCAGACTCCCCGCTGAACAGGGAGCCTGGGGCATCTGGGTGGCTCAGTCGGTTAAGCGTCTGCCTTCGGCTCAGGTCATGATCTCAGGGTCCTGGGATGGAGTCCCATGTCGGGCTCCTTGCAAGGAGTCTGCTTCTCCCTCTGCCGCTCCCCCCCCCCACTCATTCTCTCACTCTCTCTCTCTCAAATAGATAAATAAAATCTTAAGAGATTCTTTAAAAAAAAAAAAAAATGAACAGGGAGCCTGATGTGGGACTTGATCCCAGGACCCTGAGATCATGACTGGGGCTGAAGGCAGATGCTTAACCGACTTGAGCCACCCAGGCACCCCTCCTTATTTTTCAAACATAGTTTTGCTGTGCTTAGAATTTAGAGCCATCAGTTCTTTTTAATTTTAGCACTTTAAAGATGTCACTCCACTGTTGTTGGGCTTGCACATTGCTGAGCCAAACATTTAATACATCTTGGCCTTTGCTTGTTTCAGGCACTTCATCAAACCATGATCTCTAACAAAACTCTTAGCAACATGTTGCAGAGATGGAGCCCCAGTTAAGAACTCTGCTCTAGGAATTGCAATATCCATCCTTAATTTATGATAGTCTGCTACAAGTTAATATTACAGCACTTTATATAAAATGGAAGAAATTTGCATTAGTCTCATCTTTGTTCTGTATACAGATACCATATTTTTCCCCATGGATTGCTTACAAGATTCTCTTTATTTTGGTTTTTAGCAGCTTGAATATAGTGTATCTAGGTTAAAAAAATTAAAAAAAAAAACCCTTGCCATTCTCTGAGCTTTTTGCAACTGTGCTCTGATATGTTTCATTAATTTTGAAAACTTCTTGACCATTATCTCTTCAAATATTTCCTCTATCCCATTCATCTCCCTTTTCCTCGTGGGATTCAAATGACACATAGTAGACTATATAATATTATCCCACAACTTTGGTGTGGTGTGTTGTTGCTTTTTTTTTTTTTCTTTTTGAGATTCAGTTTGGATAACTTCTTTTGACCTATCTTCAATTCACTCTTTGGCTGTGTCAAATTACTGATGTTTCTTCACATCAGTCAGGAGGCATTCTTCCTATCTGTTACCATAGTTTTTCATGATTTACATGTGAGCTTTTTTTTTTGCAGATTATTCTTATTATTTTTTAAATTAAGCTCAATGCCCAATGTGGGGCTTGAAATCACGACCCCAAGATCAAGACTCACATTCTCTACTGACAGAGCCAGCCAGGCATCCCAATGTCCTTTTTTTTAAAATTTCTTTTTTTAATTGAACTATAGTTGACATATAACATTACATTATTTCCAGGCATACAACATAATGATTCAGTATTTGTATACTCTGTTGAAATGATCTCACTACGGTAAATTTACTTACCATTCATCATCATACAGAGTTATAATTTTTTTTTTCACTTCGTAAGAACTTTTAGGACTTACTCTCTTGGCAACTTTCAAGTATATACTACAATATTATTGACCATGGTCACTGTGCTGTGCCTTATATCCTCCTGACTTATTTATTTTATAATTGGAAGTCTGTATCTCTTGGCCCTCTTCACCCGTTTTGCCTGCCTCCCAAAACTCCCTTCCCTCCAGCAGCCACAGTTTTAGTGTCTGTATCTTTGAGTTTTGTTTATTTTGTTTTTTAGATTCCACATATAAATGGTATTTGCATTTTTCTGACTTATTTCATTAGCATAAGTCCCTCAAGGTCCATCCATGTTGCAAATGGCAAGATTTTGTTCTTTTCATGGCCAAGCAGTATTCCACTATATATATATATATATATATATACCAATGGAAACTTAGGTTGTTTCCGTATCTTGGCTGTTGCTGCAATAAACATAGGGGTGCATATATCTTTTTGAATTAGTGTTTTTGTTTTCTTTGGATAAATTGCCTAGTAGTGGAATTGCTGAATCATATGGTAGTTATATTTAAAAATTTTTGAGGAAACTTCATGCTGTTTTCCATAGTGGCTGTACCATTTATATTCCCACCAACAGTGCACAGAAGTCCTCTTTTCTCTACATCCTTACTAACACTTCCTTTTCTTTAAATACTAGCCATTTTAACACGTGTGAGGTGGTATCTCATTGTGATTTTTTTTTTTTGAGAAGCACTTGTTAGCATTTAATGAACACCCCCCCCGCCCCCCCCCAACGTGGCTTCAAGCTACGAGAACGCAGGTGCCCCGACATCCTTAATCTTCTCTACTCTTCTACGGAAGGATTTGGCCTTCATGATGACAGGCTGTTTTGGGAGTTTTCCCTTTCCCAAAACTTTGTAGTAGCCCGGTCGCACCACATCAATGATAGGAGCACCTCCAGTCTTCTTTTTGGCGGCATTTACCCATGTCTGCTCACTGACCAAGGTCCACAGTTTATCAAGGTTCACAGTTGGGCAGAAGCTCTGGTTCCTCTTTAAGTGGTAATGTCTCATACCAACTTTTCCAAAGTAACCTGGGTGATATTTGTCGAAGTTGATCCTGTGGTGACACATGCCCAGCATTACCCCGGCCTCCTAGGTGCTTCCGGTGCTTGGTGATGTCGCCGTGGCCGTGTCTCACGTGGCCCCAAACTTTCTGGGTCTTCCTCAGTCTGGATGGCTGTATGGACAAAGGTGCTTGGTGAAAAGGCCAAACGGAGGTGGGACAGAGAGCGAATTCGACCATCTGTGAAGGGTCTGTAGGCTCGGGGGTCAAGGATCTGCTTCAGGTCACATTCAGCAAAGGTGATGTTACGGACTGGCCCAGGGTCATGCGGCCTCATAAGGGCAGCGCCCAAGTGCGCGGGCCCACGTGTCTCAGAGATCCGAACCCCGGGCAGAACACGCGGCCCCAGACTACGGGCCCATGCCGGCCACCCTGCCCTGAGGCCCGCCATGAGTGGCCTGGAAAACCGGGCCAAGATTGGGGGTAGGTGGTTGGGGTGCAACGCGAGTAGGGCTCGCAGCCTGCACAACCAATGAAGCAGACGCACAAAAAGCCTCATTGTGATTTTGATTTGCATTTCCTTGATGATTAGTGATGTTGAGCATCTTCTCATGCATCTGTTGGCCATCTGTATGTCTTCTGTAGAAAAATGTCTATTCAGGGGCACCTGAATAGAAAAATGTCTATTCAGCTGGCTCAGTCCATAGAGCATGCAACTCTTGACCTCAGGGTCCTGAGTCCAAGCCCCACACTGGGTGTAGAGCTTATGAAAGAAAGAAAAGAAAGGAAAGAAAGGAAAGAAAGGAAAGAAAGGAAAGGAAGGAAAGGAAGGAAAGAAAGAAAGAAAGAAAGAAAGAAAGAAAGAAAGAAAGAAAGAAAGAAAGTCTATTCAGATCCTCTGCTCATTTTTTTTTTTAAGTAGGCTCCACACCCAACACAGAGAGTGAACTCACAACCCTCAGATCAAGACCTGAGCTGAGATCAAGAGTCAGATGCTTAACTAATTGAGCCACCCAGATGCCCCAACTCTGCTCATTTCTTAATTGGAGTTTGGGGATTTTTTTGGTATTGAGTTATGTATTAGTGTTTATATATTTTGGATATTAACCCCTTATTGGATATATGATTTGCAAATATTTTCTCCTATTCAGTACATTGCCTTTTAATTTTGTTGGTTTCCTTTGTTGTGCAGAAACTTTTTAGCTTGATATAATCCTATTACTTTGTTTTGGCTTTTGTTGCCTTTGTTTTTGGAGTCAGATCCAAAAAAATCATTGCTGAGATTGATGCAAAGGAGCTTATTGACTATGATTTCTTCTAGGAGTTTTACAGTTTCAGGATTTCATTCAACTCTTTAATACATTTTTAAAAACTCTAATACATTTTGAGTTAATTTTTGTATATGGTGTAAGATAGTGGTCCAATTTCATTCTTTTGCATGTGGCTGCTCAGTTTTCCCTCATAATTTATTGAAGAGACTGTTCTGTGTTGTATATTCTTGCCTTCTTTTTCACAAATTAATTGACCATATGTGTATGGGCTTATTTCTGGGATTTCTATTCTGTTCTTTTGATCTATGTGTCTGGTTTTATGCCAGAGCCATACTGCTTTGATTACTAAAGCTTTCTAATATAGTTTGAAATCGGAGAGTGTGATGCCTCCAGCTTTGTCTTTCTCAACGCTGGTTTGGCTAATGGAACCACAAAAGATCCCAAGTAGCCTTGTTTGGGGTGCTTAGCTTTCTAGTGAAGGTCCCAAAGGTTGGGGTGCCTGGTGTGGGGAATGAACCCTCAGTCCTCAGGGAGAAGTTCAGGCTTCATGATATCCCTCATGATTTTGGGTCACTGCACTGGGGTGGGCTTTTTGGTAAGACCATGTCTTTGCTTCTCCTACCAGTCTCAATGTGGCCCTTTTATCTTTTGTTGTGGAGGATCTGTTTGGCTAGTTTTCAGGCTTTTTCAGAGGGAATTTTTCCATATGTAGCTATAGATTTGCTACGTCTGTGGGAGGAAGTGAGTTCAGGACCTTCCTACATCATCATCTTGGACTGCACTTTCCCATTTGACTCTTCTTATAGCTTCCATATCTCTGCTGAATTTCCTTGTCTATTTATTCCTGTTCCCTACCTTTTCCACTTTAGGCTAATATATTAATCATAATTATTTTAGATTTCCTATCTGATCATTCCATCCATGTCATATTTAAGTCTGGTTCTGCTGATTGCTTTGTCTCTTGATGATGGATTTTAAAAAGTTTATGTTTTGTATTTTGTACTTTATTACTTATTGCACATAATGTATAGAACAGTAGATACTGAGGCAAATAGTATTTATTATTGAAGTGACACCCCTTCTTTTGCTAGGCTTGTAGAGAGTTGAGTCAATACAGCTGGAATTGAGCTGGGTTTGTCTTTTGTTGCTGCTGTGTTTACTTTCCAGGTCCCATGTTTTAAATTCTACTGGATTTTTCTTGTGGTTAGGGTGGGAATTGGTTTTCTCAATGTTCTGCTTCTCCCTTACGTCTTCTCTTTGAGTTTGTGCTTCAGAGAGGGTCTCTCCATGCTCTTGTCCCTTCCCCAAACAGTAGACTTCTGTTGTTTGTTACTTAATACTTATTTGTTATCTGATGCTTGTCGAGAGGGTGGGAGGGTGGAGAGAGGCCAGAGGAGCTTTCTGTCATTCTGCTTCAGCCTCAGCCTTAGACTTTGTATTTCTGGTCTCAGGGATGTGGTTTTTCTTAGTGATTCTGAACCTCACCTTGAGGTAGGAGACCTCTATTAGACTGGGACTGTACTTGTAACTTTATAAGCACTGAATAACAAACTCATTTTATAGTATACCCATATCCTTTCCCAAACAAAAATTTCTTGTTGGGTTCCTTTTGAAGGCATCCACTAAAGGGAATGCTTTCTTCCTTTGAGGTGGATCTGCTCCACTTCAGATTAATTCATCTGATTCTGACCCTTCCCAATCCAGTTTCAAGGGTAAACTGTTTCCTAACATTTTTCAGATTGAGGGAGTGAAACTTGCAGCATGCTCCCGACACAGCTAGAGATTTCTTACTCTGTAATGATCATTCTTTTCACTCTCCACCGATAAAGTCTAAAGAGAAAATATTTTTAAACATTTAATTCAATTTCAGTTCAGGTTATCTGGATTTAAAAACTTTAGACCAGTAGTTCTCAAATTTTATCTTGCATCATAATCCCTTGGAAGGCTTGTTGAAGAAGACTGTTGGGCCTCATCTTCAGTTTCTGATTCATTAGGTCTGTAGTGGGGCCCAAGAATTTGCATGCCTAATAAATTCCCAGTTGATGCTGACACTGTTGGTCTCAGGATGACAACTTAAACTCTGATAGAGATCCAAAAAAGTTTAGCTATATATATATATATTTTTTTTTAAAGATTTTTTATTTATTTGACAGAGAGAGACACAATGACAGAAGGAACACAAGCAGGGGGAGTGGGAGAGGGAGAAGCAGGCCTCCTGTGGAGCAGGGAGCCTGATGCAGGGCTCGATCCCAGGACCCTGGGATCATGACCTGAGCCAAGGGCAGACGCCTAACGACTGAGCCACCCAGGCACCCCAAAGTTTAGCTATATTAAGTAAGTAGTTCTATAAAGCCAGCCACTTAGGACATGCAGGAAAAACGGATTCATGTTTAGATGTAGCAGAGTCCCTGTAGCATGCTGTGCATTGCTTATGAGGCACTTTATGTAATGCAGGTAGCTTGGGCTTTAAAGGTAGGAAGGTAGTTATGTTGGCTTTCCTGATTTAAGCTTGCAAGAAAGCTAGATTTTTAAGACATTTGCCTCCCTCCACCTGGAGTTTTAGGCTTTTTATCTCTCTAGCAACTGGAAAAAAGGTAAGGGCATTGGTTACCCTTTTCCTGACCAAATGTATGGGACTGTTGTCAAGTTGCTTGTCTCATATGCAAAAAAATCCTTTTCTGTTTTGATTTCTTGGCAAACCGTATCTGATTTGTTTGCACGTGTCCTTTTCCTCAGCCCAGGTATGTGTTACGATTGGACACATGATCTTTTAAACTATCACTGGTGTTACTCAAGGTTTATTATCTCTATGATCTCCTTTTAACTGTTAATATACTATACCTACATTTTAGTTTCTCACAAGGGACTTACTTTCAAATTCTCTATTTCCATTCAGGAGATGGACAAATGATATTATAATGCCAGATGTCTCAAAATACAGTCCCTAACCAGCAGTATCAGCATCACCTGGTTAACTTGATAGAAATGCAAATTCACTGGTCCCACTCAAGATCCTAAATACTGAATCAGAAATAGGAGTGCGGTTCAAACTGTGTCTGAACAAGCTCACCGGGTAACTCATATTTGAGTCGTTGTAGAAGAAAGATTAAGCTAACCATTCCCGGGACAGTCCTAGGACAAGAAAGATGGTGGATACTACACACTGAGATTAAAGTAATCTGATCCTTCTTGGAACATTTTAGCAATTATAGAAGCACATTTTACAATCTAGATTTTGCTTTTGAAAGCAGAAATGAGAAATGACCATCTGAACAGAAATACTACTACCAAAAACAACAACAACAAAAAACCCCCCAAAACAAAGCCCACAAGTGAGGACAATGCAATAGGTATACAGACCAATGGTAAAACCAATGAGAACAATTCTTTTGAGAACTGACCTAAAATATTAATTTTGCCCAAAGAACTGATCTGCTTCTTTTATGTAGTATTGATGTTTATAATAATGTTTTTCCATTTCTAACTTGGTTTGTCAGGACTCTTAGCAAATGTTTTACATTTAATTAAGTTTCCCCTTAGGAGACCTAAGTCTAAGTTTTCTAGTATAATTGTTCTTCCTAATTCAAAATTTATAATCCAATTCTTATTTTTTTTTTATAAAAAATAGTATACAAGGCTTTTATTATGAAGAGCTACAAGTTACTGTTGGCAAAAGGGCATGGATAAAAGTACTAAGGTTGCTGAAGAAGCAAGTCTATCACTCAGGGGCAAGGCTAGTGCACAGTATGTGGCCAATTCATTTCTAAATGAAGTCCCTAATCTAGCTCTTGGTTGCCTCTCTGATCTCTCCTACTCTTCCTGCTCACGTGGCTGCAACATTAGCCTGGATGTCAGACACTCAAGAACATCTGCATCTCAGGGACTTTGCTTTCCTTGCTCCCTCTGAAAATGCCCTTCTCCCAGATACCTGTGGTATTTTTCCCCTCTCCTTTTTCCAGTTTTGGCTCAAATGTTATTTTTTTGTTGTTGTGTAAGATTTTATTTTTTTTTTAAGTAATCGCTACAACCAACATGGGGCTGGAACTTACAACCCTGAGACCGAGAATCACATATTCCACTGACTGAGCCAGCCGAGTGCCACTCAAATGTTATCTTCTCAGTAAGGCCTTCTCTAACCAGCTCCCCCCGCCCCGCCCCCCGCTCATCCCTGAAATCTCTTATCCTGCTCTGTTTTTGCCATAGAGCTTATCTTCTACCATAATGTATTTTGCCTATTTCCAATCTTCCCACTATTTGAATGTAACCTCCACAAGGCAAGGATTTTATTGTTGCTTGCTTTGCTTCTGAGTGTGTGTACCACCACATAGGGCAATGTCTGGCGGGTAAGTGCTAACAAGAACTTGTTGAATGACTGAAACTAAGTTTGCAGGAATTGGAATGTTTATATTCAGTAGCTTAAAAAACTTAAATCTAGAAGCCAACTAAGATTTCTTCTTCCACAAAGTGTACATATCAGAATTTAATTATTTGGGTTAACTCATTCCTTTTTTAAAAATTCAGCGAACACCTACCATGTGCAAGGCACTAGGCTAAGTGCTGAGAACAAAAATGAAAATGACCGTTCTTTCAAGGGGTTCACAGTACAGTAAAAGAAACAGCTTAAAAAAAATTTTTTTTTAATTACAACACCAAGATATATAGGGTGTGGTACACAGAGAAGAGTAAAATTTAGCTGCCTTCCCTCTGGTTTTTCTACTGCTGGTTACAGTAAAGCAAGTCCTAGACAGATGTGCAGTCTAGTATGGAGTAAGAATGAGAGGCAGGACTATAAATTTCAGACGAAAGAACAGATAAGGTAATAAAGCTCTTATGCGGAACATCATTATGTAACAAGATTAGTCTGATCTGCAGGCTGATAAACAACCAAGAGGGTGGCAGGATATTTTACGAGAAGCACCATGTAAACTTTAAAATCATCCAAAATTAGTGATGATCCTGTCATTCCAACAACTATAAATCTTAATGAAAACAAGAAATATTGAGTAGCAATTATTACAAGTATTAAAACAATTACTAGCCCATACTTACCACCTGCCTCTTCTATGGGAACTAAATTTTATGTCACATATATAAATTCTCTGCCACTTTCCCCATCTCTCCTCTGTTAACAGCAACTGGGATCCATAAATGGGTTAGATTCACACCACTAGAGCCAGTGTCCATGGAATCTGTTGGCACAGATGTGGCATGGTTATAGAGGTGTGCCTTTTCCTTCTTTCAGTGATTGAAGGAAGTCCTCAAAATCCACCTCTTATGTATCTTTCTCCCTTACTGATCCTAGGGTAAAAATTAGGTGTTTATGGTAACTGGGTAAATTGTTCCAAAATTTTGTTTTAATATAGTCTAAGGAGAAACTATTAAAATTTTTAAATACTACAAGCTTCTTTGGGTCAGATCTCAGGGTCATGAGATCGAGTCCTGCGTGGGGCTCTGTGCTCAGCGGGGAGTCTGCTTAAGATTCTCTCTCCCTCTCTCTGCCACTCCCCCACTCTCTAAAATAAATGGATAGATCTTAAAAAAAAAAAATGCTACAAGCTTCTTTGGATATAATAAATTACATTCCAAAGTAAATTAGTACTTTTAGAAAGTCACAAATTAATGTAATTTCTTCAAAGTAGTAATAATTGCAATTCTGAGCATCTATCCACTAAACTCTAGGAAGTATTCAAGGCACTTTATACAGATATGTCATTTACCCAAAGAAATTGAGCCCAAATGGTTAAGTAATTTGACCAATGTCACACAATCATAAAGTGGTGAAACTAAGATTTACATCTAGATCTGACTGAATCCAAAAGTCTTTTCTTGTCAAGTGTTTAAAAACATAGAATAAGTAACAAGTGAGAAAATCATGCTGTTGTTATGCTGTCTTAGGCCTATTTTGATTTTTGAGTACTTTCTTTTGGGGTGAGGTCATATCTGAGTTAACATAAATACAATTTTTAACATATTGACATTCCACAAATTTTCATTGGGGAGAAAAATCTGTTGCTAAAACAACAGCACTATTAATGTTGCTTATCTTACTTGGGAATAAAAAAGTTCTTGGGAAGTAAGCTCCAATCACCAACTAAACATGTCTAATTTTTAAGAATGCAGAAGTTGGGGCAACTGGGTGGCTCAGTTGTTAGGCGTCTGCCTTCGGCTCAGGTCATGATCCCAGGGTCCTGGGATCGAGCCCCGCATTGGGCTCCCTGATCGGCGGGGAGCCTGCTTCTCCCTCTCCTGCTCCCCCTGCTTGTGTTCCCTTTCTCGCTGTGTCTGTCAAATAAATTAAAAAATCTTAAAAAAAATTTTGTTAATCACCATACATCATTAGTTTTTGATGTAGTGTTCCATGATTCATTGTTTGCATATAACACCCAGTGCTCCATGCAGTACGTTCCCTCTTTAATACCCATCACCAAGCTAACCCATCCTCCTACCCGCCTCCCCTCTAGAACCCTGTTTGTTTCTCAGAGTCCATAGTCTCTCATGGTTCATCTCCCCCTCTGATTTCCCCCCCTTCATTCTTCCCTTCCTGCTTTCTTTTTTTTTACATATAATGTATTATTTGTTTCAGAGGTACATGTCTGTGATTCAACAGTCTTACACAATTGAGAGCGCTCACCGTAGCACATACCTCCCCAATGTCTATCACCCAATAAAACTCTTTTAAAAAAAATGCATAAGTTCTTTTGCATGTGGGTATGTGAAAATATCTTTAAATACTTGATCTACCGGATACAGTTGGAATTTGCATCAGGGAATCAACTAGCTGCTTGAGCATTAAAGCATTCATCTAAAAAAAAAATCCCATTATAGGGCAAAATGGTTTAGTAATAAGTTTTAAGGAGAGGAGAAACTTAGTTGAGTGTGGGGGTGAGGATGTAGAATTAGAAAAGAATGCAAAAAATAAATAAAATCAAGAAATGCTATCGTTATTTTAAGCCTAGACATATAAAATAGGCTCATAGGTAACTTATGCAATTTCATGCAAATAAACCATCAAACTAACTAATAGTAGTTTGATAATAGTAGAAAAAGTCCTGGATTAAGAGATGGGAAAACAATGACAACCCCAACTAACTTTGGGTAAGAGCTCTGCTTTGTTAGTTTTGGAATGTTAAATCAGTTAATAATCTCAGATTTCTCACCTATAAAATGGAGACAGACTTTATTTACCCAGCCTGTTGTACAGATCAAATGAGATATCCTACTGAAGTGGATTTGTATCATATCAGACCTGTAAGAAAAACAGACTGTGATGAAGGGGAGAGAAGGTAATTTCTTTTCTACTACCAGTCTCCCAGACATAAAAACACAAAGTACAGGCCCTATTAACTGTATATTACTCAAGACAAAATCTACTAATATTTATAATTCTTAAACTTTTCCCCCTTTTCATTAGCCTTTTAAAATGAAAATCTAGTGAATTTTTGTAACCTATGTATTTATTGGCATTCAAGTAGTGACAAGTTGTGACAGCCTGGCTCAAAAAAGCTTAGTTAAAATAAACTTTAAAACACTTGTGATAAAATTTGAAGTTATGGTAATTAGAGAATTATTTATATTACCTTATTATAGAATCTTAAACTTCTGATTCCTACGTTTTAAAATTTATTACTTTGTCATCTGGTCATTTTGTAGGCAAGGAACAGAAATATGACACTGTGTGTCACTTACCTCAGAGAAAGAGCAATCTGTTGTTTACAGAGCACTTAACCCCAGAGAACCTTTCCAAAATGAAAGTCAAGAAATGTATTTAGTTAGAGATATGTGATAAATAGGAGAAGCAATTTCATTCTATACCCAATCCTTTTTGGACTGTACACCTGTTGTACATGCACATGGACACTCACACACAGAGATCACTCACATACAGTATACAACATGGACATCAGAGAAAAGATTGCTCATCAGTCAGCCTTCATCTTTGCAGCCAAAGGTTTTCACTGATGGATAGTTAATAATTGTTAATGGGGTCTGTTCTGTATTCTGCTTATCATGACAAAGTGAAGAACAAACTACAGGGCTATTATGTCCTATGGGAAATACATGGTCCTAGTCTAGGGAGAATTTGGCCTTCTGGATTATCTGCTTCTTACGACAACAGACTCAGTGAATGTGGACATTCAGACTCGTGACTGTTTCAGATTCGCCAGGGAAGACTAAGTGATAATAAACCTTTAAGCAAAAGAGCAAAGTAGCCTAATGGTTTGGTGAGTATCTACTTTTTATATGAATAGTCTCAACACAACAAAAACAGCTTGACAGCTGCTTTTCATTTGGCTTTGAAGTATTGGCATGTGAACTTATTTTATGTAGGACAAACAACAGTAATATCTTTTGTTCTGTGAGCTTGCACAGGGTAAAGTACTGGAACTAGAATTCAATTCTTGTTGTATTTAAACATAGGCTTACTACAAGTCCTCTACCAAAGTTCCCAAACTGAAAGTGCCTCCTATGAGAGTTATATAGTTACAGATGTGTAAGTAGATGGGGGGGTTGAACTTTGGACAAACCTAGGTTGAAGAATGATCTAATATTTTACACTTCAATGGAATATTATCTTTGTATGTATTCCCAAACCCATGTTTGCAGCTAAGAAAAAAGCACAGGTTTAATTTAGAAACCACAAAATGTTTATGTAAATGAAATCTTGTGCTACAAAGCTACTATCTTGAGACTCACTGTTATTATTTTTTACCCACTTATTATCATAAAAAAACTAGTTCTCAGATTCTGCATACAGACAGCTTTATGTAAAATATATAAACATTTGTCCAAATTGGTACACAGATTGCATAAATATGGCAATTAAGATTGCATTTACAGATGTGCATGTACAATGTTGTGCAAATTATCACAATATTACAATTTCAGAAATTATTCAAATTGGAATCCAAGTAAAGCAATTAGTGAAAAAATACCCATGCAGAATTTAAATATCTCAGAACAAAATTTAAATGTCTTCAGTAAAAGGTCACACATTTAAAATAGTTTTATTCATTTTATTTGTATATGTCAAAATACATTTTTATTTCCAAAATAGTGGGTTTTGCAACTAGTTTCATGCAGAAACAAGGTCTGCTCAATACTACCAATAAAACCAATATAATAGCACAGTAGCTGTTCAGTTTTAGATACAAAGAATAAATAACCTAAATACAAAACACTAAAATATTAGAAACATGTATTTAATCATTCTTCACAGGCATCCAAACTTCACAAATATAATCCTTAGCATGCCTAACTGTTGTGCAACCAGAACGTGTTGCGGTCACTCAAACTGATCAATTATCTGTATATTTTACGTCCACATAAGACCATGGAAATTCTCTATATTCAGACCCACCATTCATACAGTTCAAATATAACCAAAAATAAAATTCCCATAACTATCCTTGTACCTTTAAAAATCAAGAATCCTGAGCTTGGTAGTAAGAGCATAACCTTATATCTTCATAAAACCAATCAAGAGAGAGAGGACTTAAAATCCTGCTTACCAAAACACCCTTTCCCAGCCCCAAAGTAATCTAAAATAGGCAGTAGAACACAATGACCTTTTAAAATGAAGGGGTACAAATTCACATTTAATATAGTATACAATACAATCAATAATACAATTAGCTACTATAAGCTTTATGATGTACAATTTATTCAAATGGCTGAACTGTTCAGTGGTTAAGGAGACAGTTATGTGCCAGAAATATGTAGTATTTTTTTGCATGGTTTGATGAAAATATAAAAGCTATTTGTCCAAATAAAAGCCATCTTCACTATGTACTTGATTTTGCTTTTTTTTTTTCCTTTTCTTTTTTTAAAAAGGCCACTGAAATGTATAAAATGGTCTGAACATGATGGTGGTATCAAAGTCAATGCCTCTTCACATGGCAATAACAGTGCATTTTACATTAACTCACGGGTTAAGTCTGCAAATGATTTCATAGCATTACTTTGGCTAGCACAACAGTTTTAGACAGCACTCAGATAAATATAGGTATGTGAAATGTGAAGCAATTATCTTATGCAACTTTAATTGTGGCTGAATACTATCAAATGAAAACTGGAAATAAAAGTAAAAGCACTTTACAGTAGAAAACTTTTGTAAAGATAGGGCTCCATATAATGTGTTACTTTTAAAGTCTTTATATCACATTGTTAGCAAATTTTGTTTTAACACTATTATGGAGTAGCCTACTTTGCATTAACAGACATTTGAAATAAGGAAATAGTCAAGCATACCATGTGGTGGTCTAAAAATCAAAACAATACATTTATTTATATATACAGCATCACTCAGTACCTGCTAAAATGAACGTGAAGATTACAAAATCTAACATCTTATACTACAATAATAAAAAAAAAAACAAAAACAAAAAAGTGACCAATGAAGGCAGAAAATAGGACTTAAAAGAACCTAATCTCAATTGACTTTAAAGCATTCATATAAGAAATAAATGCATATTGCACAAACAGTGAAAGCAAATGTTCCACCAAGCAATTCAGTTCCAGGTGGAAGACAACACAGCATTAGCCTAATACATAACAATGATATCAGAAGAACAAGTGTTCTTTTCTGTAAATGAGAAAGCTGTGAAAACATAGAAGAGTCTGCCACATGAAGAGTTAGAAGGAAAAAAATACAAACCCAAACTTAGATGTAAAGCAAAAAATTAAATATCGAAAAACTGGAAACTGTGGCACATCAAAAAATGTTGAATAACTGTCTTCTGTGAGAGCTGAAAGTTTTTTTGACACAAAAGTATTTATGTACAACTAAGGCTTACTGGTTAAGTATCTGAGGCATATCTGGCCTTGAACACTTTCCTTATATGCTGGAGCTGTAAACAAGTTTTCTCAGTCATTAAAAAAAAAGTCTTCTCAGCAGCTGCATTAACATGAAACAATGGTCTTGATACAAGAAAAAAAAAAACAAAACCAGAAAATTAAACAAAACAAAATTCCTAGATAAGAGGGCATTTGGCAGGATATCCAAAAATGACAGTCTCCAAGGATTCTTCCCAGGCTTCCAGTGACTGTCAGTTATGGTCCACTGGGTTGCTAATATGTGCAATTCCATTATTTGCTGCTTTTTATTTGGAAAGTTTGCTTATAACTCTAATCAAGGCCCCATTTTCATCCTTTAGCCTCTGGTTGTCTGCTTTTAGGTCTGGTAACATCTGTGAGGGGAAAAATAAAAGAAAAAAGTTTTACTTTAATAAGAAGATACAATGTTACTCTTAATAAATTTTATGTTTTCACCACAAGACACATGAACAAGCTTTGTCAGTTATATAAATTTCTAGTGGCTAAAACGTATATGAAAGAAAGAAAAAACTTGATTTGTGAAGCTAATTAGTTTAATAAACGATGGAATTAAAAGTTTATTCTCCCAAAGTTATCAACTGGAATGTACTAAATCACTTGCTATTTATGACTCACAAGCACACCATATTAGAGCAGCCAAAAAAATGAAGCCTGTTTTTGTTAGGATGGGCTCTCAAAGGGAGTTCCTTTAAGACTTCCTGTCAGCACCTAAACCGAGGCCTTTTACTTTATTTACATCAGACCTCAAACCATAGTACTTACTATTACTCCACAAGGAAACCAGCCTATTTAGCAAAGTTTTGAGGAAGTTAGACTTGTTCTAAATTATTAAAATTCCTTAAAGGATTCATCTGTAGTACCAAGTTTAAGCATGTAGTCCAAGATAGGTGGCTCATTAAATTATAATAATTATTACTATTATTAGAACAGTATAAAATAATTTATAAGCCAAAGTAGTCAGTCTGTGTTTATGAAAATATCTAAGCACTGAAAAAATCACCAGTATTTGGAGCAAACAGAAAAACACACCCTCACATCCTCAAAGCAAATCTGTTTTTTGTTTTACAGACAAACTGAAGGAGGGGGTAGAAATGTTATCAGTAAACTGCATTTTCCAAGAATGAATTAAATCAGATGTGCTCTGCCAGATTTGTTTGCTAGGAAGTGGGAGAGCTTATATTTTGGATGTTAAAACATGCTTTCCAAGATACTTAAAATATCTTTCCAATATCGTTTCTCAGCTATCAAAATGTACTAGGTTGTAAAATTAGATAAAAGTAAAACTTCTACTTGGCAAAATTACATAAAGCAAAAGCTTTATGAAGAGTTTAACTTTATGTGGAACCAATCAATTCTTGTGTTCACAATGTATGGATATAAAATACAGTAATCTTAAGTTTATGTATTAGGATACCTCTGTAATAAAGAACTATTTACTAAAGTACTATATTACTTATAGTACTATAAAGAACTGTATTAACTAAAGTGGTTCTGATTGAAAATGGTATTATTTTGAAAAATAGATAAAGCATGCTTAATCTTCAGCTTCAACATATTAATTATATGTAAAATATTTTATACTGCTTATGTTCCATTTTCTTTCTAGCAAAGAATTTTAAAATTGTATTTAAATATTTAATCCCTAAAATATTTGTAGAGCCAAAAATGTGCACAAGCTTTGCAAAGGTGCAGACAAGTCTTTAAATCCCTAAATCATTTCCTAAATTTATTGTAGTTTATCAGCCAGAATATACAATTAGTGACACTTTCTAACATTCTGAGAAGCCATGCATAATTAACAGTTATATGATAAGCTTCAGACACAATGGCATTAATTTGTACAAGTGAGCTTAAGACACGCTTACTAATACAAAAACACCTGCCTGGCTCTACCAAGAAGAAATGATGAAACTATAAATTATAGGTTCACAGACTGCAGGTGCCTACAGAACCCTGAGCGCTTGGCTACCACTCTTGTCAAGGCCCTATTCTCAGTCAGCAGTCGCTCATTTAACTCTCTCAGAGTTTGAATTTGCTTTATTTGGTGCAGGTTCTGCAGGAATTAGAACATAAAGAAATAAAATATAAAAAAATAAGAAAATCGAAAAGAGTACAATAAAAACACAAAGAATCACAGATAACGAATATAAGAAGAAAAAAATTAAGAGTCTTGACTATAAGGATATTCATTCCATGAAATTTGCAAAGGTAAATAGTGTAGTCCTAAAATTCCATATCAAACAAAATACATAACAAAATCCAAAAACTTTGTCTCCAAAGCCATTCAAAAATGTTTTAATAAGGAACCAAATTCAGTAATAATTAAATCTTGAAATTCTAATTTTATGGGCACATTTTCCTATGTATCAGTTCATTAATTCATAATGTGATAAACATATTTTATGCAAGATAATACAATAAAAGGTAATCCATTAACTATGCTATTTTTTTCCCCTAGCAAAGAGGGTTCCTTCCAACATTCAAAACAAATAGATACTTCTACAAGTAATTCAGAGTTCAATAAAACATAGCTCGGCTCGTCCACTACCGTAATGTCCTTTATTTTCAAAGGAAAATATTTTTGTATTGCTACCCCCTCCACCATTTACTCTCCAAGAAACAGAGTATGTGAAATGTGAAGAATAAATAATAAATCCCAAATCTTATGGTTATTATTGTCTGATTTTTTCTATACCTGAACATCAAAAAAGCCAAAAAAACTAATCAACAAAATGATTTGAATTGTAAATGTTCTCCTAGCTCACATAAAACCTGGATTTAGGAAGAAAGAGAAGCACAAGATATAGATAACTCACAAATTACATAATCAGTATTGAGAACAATTAACATAAACATAGTTATCTGTAAGAGTACTGTAACGCTTGAGTTGATTAACAGCACTATCTCTCATAAGTAGAAGCATGGTTTACTTACTTTGAGCTCTTCTTCCATTTCAGATATTCTTCTTTCTAGAGCTCTTCGTTCCTAGATCAATTTAAGGTACCAATATTAATCACGTAATTATTATATTCTTAATTTTCTTCTAAACTGTGAGAGAGTGATACTTTAGAGTCAAAAATCAAATCAGGAGCAGTGTGGAAAAAGATGTGATGCCAGTGATGTGTAAAGAGCTTTCTAAATTTTGAGAAGTAAATATGAAGATTATGATTTTTATTAATTTCTATAAGCTCTTTCTTCAAAGCTTTGACTTTCTAGTAAGATGCTACATAACATGTTCAAACTATTTTTTTAGTTCACATAAAACTGAGGAATAAACCAATATTCAAGACTGAGGATTATATAGAAAAAAAAAAACCACACATAGATGCAATTATTCTACAGTGACAGAAGCAGAAACGCAAGCAGCAAACATGCCTAAATTTCAAAAGGATCGAAGAGAAGTTCATCTCCTCCACCTATAATGTTTGCTAGCCAACATTTATACAACTGACTTTACAGCTTTGTATTTAGGTTGATACTGTGTGCAGCATTAATGCAGTGAATCTAACGAAGAAGCAACTGCAGCACGTATTTTAAAGTACCTCCTTTCGAAGAGTGACAGGCAAAGGCAACATACATTACTGCAGTGTACAGTTTATTCTCCCTTACAAATAATCAGCATTCTAAGGTGTTACGCAAAAAGCAAGCAGCGGTAATTAATGTGCTGTAAAACTTTGGTTGTTAGGTCATACCGCCCAGAAGATACTGACTCTTGCCGGTCACCTTTCAGATACAAACCATTTAAATTTAGTTTAATCACTATGAATTTCCAAGACATTCTTTCCCAGATTAATAATTAATGTTGATATTTAGTAAAGCAGTACATTTATTGTAAATGTTAATGTTTTTAGATTATGTGATGTAAAAAGTAGATGGAATCCTACTCATAGTCTTTTAAGTACCGTGTTATTCTATTAATAGCTTGTTTAAACATTATTATATAGACAAAAATGTTATCTTCTATGAACAGAACTTTCTCCTAGTTAATAATACAGCCATGACTAATTCATAAAAACCACTGCACTTCCCAAAACACTAGGATATATAGCGTCATATTTGATCCTCATAACTTGGTGAAATCTCATAAACAGTGTATTTCCTACTGCCCTCATCATCCTCAATTTTGTTAGGTACCTTCAAGATTTTAACTACTTTCTGATAAAGCAAGACAAGAACACTCTACCAAACTGTCTTGTCACCAAAGCAGCATCTATAAAGTTGTAGGCAATTTCTTCTGTTTGACAAACTTACCAACATCAGAAAATATGGTTAAGAGAAAATACATGTAAAATGCTTAGCCCAGTGCCTGCCTGGTACATTATAGTACTGAATAAATGTTAGCAGTTATTATCAATACTATGATTACTAATATCTGTTAAATTGAAAGTAAATTAGCTACTTTGTAATTTATTTGCATTTGATAGGCAGACAAAGGAGGTCAGGTGAGAATGTCAGAGTATGAACATGTGTACTATGTGTGCACAAGCCTAGATAAAAAAGGACACTCTCTCTTTTTTTTTTCGTAAAAAAGGTAAATTGGCTATTTTTGTAATGGGATGGAAGAAAATGTTTTATTAACTGCTCCTGATTATTTATTCTTTGACCTAGCTACCCAGGATGTGCTTTCTCCTTCAGCTAAGACCTTGCAGGTCTAGCCACTGCTCACTTGGACTAACAGACACTCTTTTCCTTTAATTTTTGATCATTGATACATTCTCAACTGCTCAGACTAAACTTACAGAGTTCTTCCTATGGCCACTGCCAGACCTCTGAGCAATAACAATAATAAATGGAGAAATACAAGTGAATATATCATTGCCAAATAAAAAATTATAGAAAGACATAAAAGGGCAAAAGGCTTCTATAGTAATCAAATTTTTGTTTAAAATATACTATTTAGGGGCGCCTGGGTGGCTCAGTTGGTTAAGCGACTGCCTTCAGCTCAGGTCATGATCCTGGAGTCCCAGGATCGAGTCCTGCATCGGGCTCCCTGCTCAGCAGGGAGTCTGCTTCTCCCTCTGACCCTCCTCCCTCTCATGCTATCATTTTCTCTCTCTCTCTCTCAATAAATAAATAAAAATCTTAAAAAAATATATATATACTAATTAAAAATGTTAATTATTTAAATTCAAAATTAAAGTATCATTAACTTTAAAAGAAATTTGAGAATTTAATGTTCTTAGAATCTTTACAAACTTTAAGAATGGATTTAAATTTTCCAAAGAATTAAACTAAATGTATACATGATCAAAATGTTTTAAGTATACCACCACAGAAAACCAAAGAGATAAATGGCATTTCAAAAATATCAGATTCACTACCACAATGTGTACATTTCAGAATCAAGGCAAAGATTTTTTTAATCTGTTAAAAGAGTAACATGGTAAATTAAGTCTTAATATCTAGAGAGGTAAGGTAATTTCACATCTAGAGAGATCCCACAGAACTGTATAAAGAAGCTAAGCTAGAAAACATTCATGATTAAATCAGTATTAATCTACACTAACAAAAACTACCATTCATAAAAATAAAACTAAAAGAAAAAAAAACCCTACTATTGCTTATGTAAAACAATAAAGGGGGAAAATGATTAATTAATAAAATGGATACTTACCCTTTTTTCCATTTCTAATAGTGACCTATCAGCAAACCTTTCTTGTCTCTGTAACAAAGTAAGAAATATAAAAGGGATATTAAGTGCAATAAAAGGTGGGGGGGGGTGAAGGAGGACCATAGTAACTCCTCTAGTGGTGTTCAAATAAATCACAACATTCAGTTGGAGTAATACACAGGCATAAATAAAGAAAAGAGAAAGCAATTTTGTATTAAAACAATATAAATTTAGAGTTAAAGGAATACTTAGAAATAGAATGGTTTCCACAGCTCTCATGGTCTACCCATCACTTTTCCTCAGGTCTTTACACAGTATAGTATGGGCTAAGGATGGGTGAGTACTGTGGAACAAAACCAAAAACACCCTAGAGTTTCCTCTCCGATGCTCAAGCTCTCTCTCACACACCACTAGGAGGAGTGGCTAATCTGAATGGCCAGATTCTAGGACCTTGACTGAAAGGTAGTTGGGACTAGGATGAGTGAGTATCCATGCAGCCAAGTCAGTAAACTGGCCTAAATTCTGTTGTCTCTCACAGCTTCGTATTGCTCGCTCTCTATCTAGAGTTTTCTTTTCCAATCATCCATGCTCCAAAATTGGTAAGAAAGTTCACACCCCCTGTCACTTATAAGAAATCCTAGCTATATAGCTTTTCTTCTCCTGGTGAGCTTAGGGCTCATTTTTCCTGCTTCCTATACTATACTATCAACTCAAAGTTGAAAAAATCCTGAGATTTGGGAGATGGAAAGGACCCTTGTGGTTTTAAGCCACATGTTATAACTAATACCTGAGGGCTCTGCATGTGGATCCTGAGTAAAGGCCCAGTTAAAAACAAGGGGTATCCTAGGTGTGCCTGGGTAGCTCAGTTGGTTGAGTGTCTGACTTTTGCTCAGGTCATGATCTCAGGGTCCTGGGATCCAGTCCTGAGTTGGGCTCCTTGCTCAGCAGGGAGTCTTCTTCTCTCTCTGCTCTTCCTCCCACTTATACACACTCTCTCTTTCTCCCTCTCCAGTAAATAAACAAAATCTTAAAAACAAAAAACAAGTGGTATCCTAGTTCTTACACTAACTTCTGTACATGTATCTTCCTCGGGATTCCTGGTCAGTTTGCTATAAAAACCATCAAATGACTCATTTCTCAAAAGTGAATTTGCTGAATAATCTATTTTACCAATTTACCAAAAATGTTTTTTCACAACTTTAACATGAATGCTCTTTTATGACTATTAACCACAAAATATACTTACAAATATATTTCATTAATTGTTTCTCTTTTTTTTCTTTTTAAATTTTATTTTTAAGTAATCTCTACACCCAACATGGAGCTCAAACCTACAACCCCAAGAACAATAGTTGTGCTCTACTGACTGAGCCAGTCAGGCGCCCTAAACGTTTCTTTATGTAATTTTCTGTTCTGCCAACCATTTCAGCATTCATACTTTAGTCTCATCAAGGCCTGTAACCTAAGTTATTTTTTGATCTTCTTTTCACAATTTCTTTTTTATGGTTATGGTATATAAAATGTAAAGATCTAATCATGGCCAGGTGTCCTTCCTTTTCTCTGTTGTTTTAAATGGTTTTATGCTTTTGTGCTCTTTCTGGAAAAATAAAAGTCGGCATATTTTAATTACTTATTGTTACAAATCAAATTCAGAATTTCAAGTATGATGAGACTTCCCAGCTAATTCTGATTTCTTTTTGATGTTTTTAAATTTAAATTTATATTTAACTGCTAAAAATGCAGACAAAGGCTAATATGCCTCTTGAAGATGTGCAAATGAATCCTAAAACCACTTTAAATAAAGACTGAAAAATGTAGGGGTGCCTTGATGGCTCCATCAGAACAGCACGGGACTCTTGATCACAGGGTCATGAGTTTGAGCCCCATGCTGGGTGTAGAGATTACTTGGGGGGAAAAAAAAAGACTGAAAAATTTAAAAATGACATTCAAAAGCACCCAAAAGAATTCAGAAACAGCTGAAACAATGCCATTACATATAAGTCAATAAAATTTTAGATGGAAAATTAGCATTTTTTGAGGATTTTTCTTCATATAGGAACATTTTAGCAATTTTATGATTCATCTGCTCATTTCTTAGGTTAAAAAATCAAGTTGAGTTAATATTTTTGGTTAATGTTCTAGTTAAAGCTGCTAAAATCATTATTAGTGAATCTAGTGAATTGACATTTGACAAAATATTATTCATCAAACTGGTTTCTGGTAAATCAGACTATTTCCCTCCATTGGAGACTACATACAGGAAGGAGGGTGGCTGGATGAAGGCAGGATTTAGGGATTCTAGAGTCACAGGGCACCTGGGTGGCTCAGCTGTTAACCGTCTGCCTTCGGCTCAGGTCATGATCCCAGGATCCTGGGATCAAGCCCCACATCGGGCTCCCTGCTCAGCGGGAAGCCTGCTTCTCCCTCTCCCACTCCCTCTGCGTCTCTCTCTGTCAAATAAATAAAATCTTAAAAAAAAAAAAAAAAAAATCTAAGTCCCTTGGCCAATTATTATTAAACACACTATTAACAGGATGATAGTTGGATAAAACTCCATGCGACTGTCAAACTGCCGCCACTATGTATACCCATGAATAGTTATGGGAGTAATGCCCCAAAAAGAAAATAAAAATCAGGTGGAATGATTCTTGGTAGACTTAAATGCTCAGGATAAATACTCTAAAATTGAACAAAAAGTTTAATGCTTATCAGTTTTGCTTTTACATGTACCCTTAAATTTTAAAAACATTTATAGTTTTTCCAACTAAGATACTAACTCTGAATATTTACCAATATCTTATACTCTGAATTACCCTTCCCATTATTCACTCAGTATACTGGGCATGGTACTCAGAATGTCTGCTAAGGCAGTTAATAGTAACTTGTTTTTCTGGCCACAATCCAAAGGATCAGAAATTGGTACATGACCCAAAGGCAACTTGCTCTGGGTTGTCCAGTGTCCTATGAAATAGTCACTAACAGGACTGCTCCATGCTGATAATAACTGGCTAATTCTATCAGATCCCCTCTCTTGCAGACTTTGAATGAGACACATCTAGGAAGAATTAAACGACAACAGGGTAGGCAGAAGAACAGAGAAACAGAGAAGGTAGTAAGCAGTAAAAACATGGATTAGCTGACTCACCGTAATGACAGGACACAGCAGTAGGAAGCAGTGGACTTTTTTTTTTTTTAAAGCAGTGGACATTTTTATTTAGAAAACATTATGATCAAATCTCTCGAGCTAGAGTTATTTTCAGAAAACCAGTGATGGTATTTTTGTGTGAGGAGGCTCATGAAGCTACTAATACAACCCAAAGAATGATGACTTTCCAGTTTACCATGAAGTCTAAGTTACCCCAGCAAGTTGTAACTTGAATGACGTTCCAAGTTTTTATGACACCTTACTATGAAACGTGTTCTTGTTCTGACTTACTTCTCTGTGTATCTTTATAGTAAACCCTCATCAACTGATGGAATCTGCAGAGCCTTCTTTTTTTAAAAAATTTTTTATTGTTGTTAATCACCATACATTACATCATTAGTTTTTGATGTAGTGTTCCATGATTCATTGTTTGCGTATAACACACAGTGCTCCATGCAGAACGTGCCCTCTTTAATACCCATCACCAGGCTAACCCATCCTCCCACCCCCCTCCCCTCTAGAACCCTCAGTTTGTTTTTCAGAGTCCATCGTCTCTCATGGTTCGTCTCCCCCTCCGATTTCCCCCGCTCCATTCTTTCCCTCCTGCTATCTTCTTCTTTTTTTAGCTTTAACTCCTGGAATTTTAACAAAGCCTCCATTGTGCACAGACAACTGCTTCACAATGTAATAGTGGTTAACAACGGCAAAAAGGGGACCTGGTAACAAGTGTAAGTTCAACATAGAGAATTAAAAGATTATAAAAAAGATGAATGTAAAAGAATGGCCAAAGAAAGTATGGTCTCATTTATGGAACCAGAGATGTCATTTCTAGATGAGTGATTTCAAACTGGATTCCGAAAGCTGAACTGCAGAAATGTGTTTATACTATAAAGTCTCATGTTAAAATTAAACAAGTTTGTTTTCTTAAAAATTACAAGACTGCTTAGAGCCTTTTAACACCTGAATAGTATCCTGTAAAATCTCCAAGATGTAATATAGTTTATTTCCCATGAAATACTTGGGTCACAAAACTCTTTTCTTTGAAAGGGGACAGGTGGAGAATGAGCAAGGAATGTGCCTATTACTATCACCCACAATTAGTATTCCATGGAAAAAGCTTGGGAAACAATTCCTAGATCATACATAGCCTAGATCATATGTATATGGTTGTGAATTTTGTTTGGCTATCCCAATTTTCTTGTCTAAAACGGTCTCCTGTAGGCTGTTGCATAGAAGGTAAGTAAAAAGAGTTAATGACAAGCTATCTTCTAGCTTTAGTATATCAAATTAATTTTGGGAACAAGCAGGAAATATTTATAATGAATAAAAATGATTATAAATTATAAAATTTTTAATGGCTTTAAGAAGATTCTGTATAGATGCTTTTAATACCTTGCTACATTTGGTATGCTGGAAATAAGCATTTTAAGCCCTTTATGTATCACAACATAGGTATTTTTGGCTTAAAAACACTTCAACTTTCCATTATAAAGTTTTACTTCTATATTTTTAATTTATTCTAGAAAGAAGTAAATGGAAGTTATGTATTATTTTGATTCCTTCTTAGTAATAAGCTATTATCAGTAACTAAACTTATGTTTCAAAGAAACACCTGAGAATATTTCAATCTAATTTTTAGACAGAATAAATCAAAACCATTACTTTCAGGGTAACAGAGAAAAAGGTACAAACCTGGGTGGCCTTTTCCAATTGTAATTTAAGATCGGTCAGTTCCATATTTGTATCATGTAGCTGTGCTTTCAGCTTTTCATTTTCAGCTAGAATCTGTTCATAAAGCTATAAAAATTAGGGTAGAACAACAAATTACTTTTCTGCTCTCTTAATATTTTAAGATTTCCCACTGATTACCTTGCAATATTAAAACAGAAAGATTAATGTAACATATGAGCCATTAAACAATACATTAAAAATATTTTAATGCTTTATGGTTGCAAGGCAAAAATTTTTGGTTATGCAGGTTATCTGTCCCATGTAAACTCTTTAACACATTAGTTCCAGTATTTAAAATTTAAGAATTTACTGAAAAATCTAACTTTTCTATTTCCATTAACAAATCTTCAGTTATATGATAAAGAGGAACCATACAGAATAACTACAGCTAGAGCTGAGGAGCCACTGTGATCTTCATCTGGGGTGTGTGAGCTTTTCTGCCTATCATTCTCCCTTGAATTCCTGGCACTGACATGGAGCATCAGTTGTATTTATCATTATAACTGTACTGCTTTTACTAAAATTTGAAGGAAAGTGAACTATTTCTTGAATACTTTCATAACATTTGAATCTACTACTTCTTTCTCCCCCATCTCTCCTACTACGAGTATAGATGCTTAAAATCATCTCTTATCTAGACTATTCTAGTATTAGAATTGTTTTCCTGACCTCCAATTTGTCCTATACATAGCAGCAAGAGTTAACTTCTTCTAAAATGACAATCTCAATTTCATATGCCAACCACTCCATTAGCCCGGACATCAGAAACCCCGAATAGCTTCCCAGTGTTCTCAGTACAAAGATACCCTTAAGATAGCCTGTGAAGCACTGCACAGTCTGGCCCTGGCCTCTACATCTAAGTGTAACCTCACATGACCATCCCTTCTGCCCTACTAGCTATACTGAAGATTTAATCACTTCAATGCATCCCATGCCTTTCTGCCACCACGTCTACGTCTTTATATCTCATTCCATCCAGAAAACTTTTTTCTCCCACTTTGCCAGTTAACTAATCGTCCTTCTATGATTTGCCTCTGAAGCTTCACTTCTTTAGGAAATCTATCTTTAGGCCCTGTCACTTTCCTTTGTTATACACTCTTATGAAATGCATTCTTTACTTCAGATAATTGTTTCAAGTTTTAAATTATACATTAATATGACTGTATGATCATGTCGGTCTCTGCTACTACATGGAAGATGTCCACAAGAACAAGGACAGTTATCTCCAACTCTACTGCCTATGAGTAGAAGCTCACTACTTAGGACAGTTCAGTGTTCAGTTCTTTACCGAATGAATGACAATCTTATACATAATGTAAACTGACCCCCCACCTTCCTTCTTTTGCTGACCTGGCTTGTAAGAAAATTCAAATAGCTGCCAACTACCTGGGGAAACATGTACAAATATCACAAGCCTTCTTTTTCCCCAACAAACTTCATCAGGTTTATTCTAAGCTCATAATATTAAGAATTACGAGAGTCATAATCCTAGACTGTTGAGTTTCCAGGACTTACTTCTTAAATACTTCCATCCTTAAGACATAATAGCACTTACACTATCACAAGTTTTTTAGTTACCTAGGAAAAGCTATATTCTCCTAGGAAAAGCTCTGTTCTCTGGCTGCCTCTTATTGACAAATAGGTAAAGTGTGTGTGCATGCTTGTGTGAGTGTACATGTACACACCACCCCCCAGCTTCGCCCCCCCCCCGCCCCCCGGCTCCCATGCCTCTTTTCAGCGCAATCACAGTATCACAGTACTGGCCTGAGACACTTAAGTGTGAAATAAAGTCTCTTCCCTTTAAAAAACAAACAGCTAGGGATGCCTGGGTGGCTTAGTCGGTTAAGTGTCTGCCTTCGGCTCGGGTCCTGATTCCAGGATCCTGGGATTGAGTCCCGCATCCGGCTCCTTGCTCGGCGGGAAGCCTGCTTCTCCCTCTCCCACTCCCTCTGCTTGTGTTCCCTCTCTCGCTGTCTCTCTGACAAATAAATTAAATCTTTAAAAAAAAACAAAAAAACCCCAAACAGCTATTTATATTCTCCCTACCATTTAGTGCCCCAGACTGAAAATTAAAGTAAGTTATTTCAAGATACTGATTTCATTCTGAGTTTCTAGGAATAATATCCAAAATAAATATATTAAGACAAAAGATTATTTTTAATGAAATGTAGTTGAATAATCCAAGTACCTTTTTAAAGTCAGTTGAGTCGTCCTTTTCTAGCCTGCTACTGTAAGATTTTCTTTCTTCTAAGTAACTGTATGATCCAGAGCGACCCAGCAAGGAATCATACCGATCACCAGCTGATGTGGAACTGGTTTCATATCTTTAAAAGATGAGTTAAAGTAAAAATCTTTATTATAGGTTTTTACAGCTCCCATTAACATGCATCCTAGTACATTTTAACTTGATATTCCAAATAGTAGGTAATATTCTCTTTCATCTATTATCATCTGTATCTGTGATAATAAATGGAAAGTTATTTATAATACTATTAATTTCTATTATTTGAGGAGAGATTCAATATATCTAAAAAGTCAGAACTGGTTTCACATCGTGATAAATTATTTCAACAATTTTAGACTGTATACTTTTTCTACATTTTAAAATCTCTGAAATCAGAACATGGCTTATAACTGATGGTATATTATAGTTTAATTGGTAGCAGTTTTCCTTTAAGTGGCATGTAATTGTTTAAAAATTAGTAACATCTGAGATTTGATAAACTCCTCTATCCAAAGTGATAGATAATAGGTCTGCCCTAAACAGAAAGAACCTATCTCATTTGTACATGAGAATTTTCTTATTATCTCATTATTAATTCAGGTTACCTTTTCCTGATAAATGCTATTGTTTCTACATTTCAATTCAAAAGAATCATCAGTACATAAAAATTTGTTCTTAGTTTTACAAGGTTTTAGTTAACTATTATGAGTGAGAGAAATGCAATGGAGATTAGACTTAAGGACACTGTGGAGGTTCTCTAAAAGGTGAATAATTTTGAGATAGATGACAATTTTTAGTGTCTTCATTGTTTTTATCTAAAGCAGGGATCAGAGAGAAGATTCAGAATACCTAATCAAATAAATTTCTGGTGGGTTTCACCAGCCCCTGCTGTTAATAATGACATAGTTAATAGTGAAGTAATTTAGGAAGCTTAGGAAAATTTAAAAAGTTATCACTGTTGTAAGGATTTAACAAAAATTTTCTTTTTTATAGTGACTTACTATGACTACTGAACTAGAAGTAAAGGCTTTGACAAAGAAAGCTGGTAAGAGTTATTAGGTCATCTAAACATCTACAGATTTTTATTACTCAAATAATTCTAACTTACAAAATCTATAAATATCTAAGCAACACAGAATAAAAATAAGAAAAAGTTAGTAAAAATGTAAAACATACCTAGATATGGAATCCGTCTAGAAAGAAAAACAGAGGCATATTATATTTTTATACTCTCATTAAAGTAACTGGATTGATGAAGTAAATTTAACATTTATACAGTTTTCACACTATTAAAGTAACTTATCTATTTACTATACATACATTTTAACTTTAATGTGAGTGTTCTTAGAAAGAAGTTCTAGAATAGAGTCATCACACATTTTTCATGCACAATAACCATATAATTACATTTGGCAATTTATGGTCATCTTTTATGAATTCCTACAAATGCCACCATACAATATTTTTATTTTTTATTTATTTATTTATATTAAAAAAATTTTTTTTTAAGATTTTATTTATTTGCGAGAGAGAATGAGAGACAGAGAGCATGAGAGGGAGGAGGGTCAGAGGGAGAAGCAGACTCCCTGCTCAGCAGGGAGCCCGATGTGGGACTCGATCCCGGGACTCCAGGATCATGACCTGAGCCGAAGGCAGTCGCTTAACCAACTGAGCCACCCAGGCACCCCAATATTTTTAATTAGAAGAAAAAAAAAGAAAACTAGGACAAAAATCTATTACTTCTACCTACTCAGGAGAAAGTAATAGGTTTATTTATATTAAGAAATGTCAAGTTTACTACGTGACATCCCAAAGCAACTATTTTTCTCATTTTTCTGTTTTTGAGACAGTAACACGAGAGGCAAACAAATGAATACCTAAGGTATTTTATGTACAATAATATACACATAATTTTGTTTAAAATTTACTTTCTAGAAATCCAGCTATAAATTCCATCAAAGTTTAGCAAATGGAGACTTAATTTTCTCAAGCAAGTGGTATACTTTATCAATGTTTCATAACTCTTCTTATCTAAATGGTGAAATGATTAATAGGGTAAAAGAATCTTAGTTGGGGACAAAGTATTTTTGTTTTTTGGTGGTCATCTTTAGCTCTTTCCCTTTCTATTGAAGCTCTTGCTCAAACTACACTTCTCTGTAAGGCAACTATTCAGAAATGGTTTAAGTTTCTGAAGTAGGTATTTGTATTTTTCCATTACATTTATCTTTGAATGCACTGTAAAATTATTGGATTCCTTTGGGATTAAGTCTAATTTGGACTAAAAATGCCTTACTAAAGTCTATTTAAATTTCCTTTGCAAAACCAATTTTAATTTTGCACTTGCTTCCTATTTTTTTGATGT
This sequence comes from Leptonychotes weddellii, assembly GCF_054177405.1. Classification (NCBI taxonomy): domain Eukaryota; kingdom Metazoa; phylum Chordata; class Mammalia; order Carnivora; family Phocidae; genus Leptonychotes; species Leptonychotes weddellii. The sequence continues at coordinate 124,868,902 of NC_138373.1, forward strand.
AATGCTTTATTTCATTGATTTGTTCATTAGTTTTATAACAATTAACAATTCTGAAGTTAAATTTCAACTTTCAAGAGATTCAAATTCATACATTGCTAAGAGACTTTGAAAGTTCTTATCACAAGAGAAAAAAAGTAACTAAATGTGGGAATGGATGTTAACTAGACTTACTGTGGTGATAATTTTTCAATATATACAAATAATGAGTCACTATGCTGAACACCTGAAACTAATACAATATTATATGTCAATTATATCTCAAAAAAATAACACAATAAAAAAACCCAAGAGATCTATTCAAATTCAGAAAAATATCCAAGTATGAAATAAAATGTGTGCATATCAAATGAAAAGATCGCCATTCACCTCATAGTTTGTACTCTGGTTCACTAATTTAAATTTAAGAAAAAATAAAAACTCCAAGCAGTCACAGAAATCACTCAAATTCCATTTCTTTGTCTTTAAAAATCATGGTGCTAACGTACTACATGGAGCAATGGGTGTTATGCGAAAACAATGAATCGTGGATCACTACATCAAAAACTAATGATGTATTATATGGTGACTAACATAACATAATAAAATAAAAAACTAAAAACAAAAACACATAACAAATTAAAAAAATCATGTATTTTTTACATTTTTAAGATTGTAATAAAAAACACATGACATAAAAGTAACCATCTAAACTACTTTTAGGAGTATAGCTCAATAGTGTTAACTGTATTCACATTGTTATGCAACACATCTCTAGAATGTTTTCATCTTGCAAAACAAACTTTATACCCATTGAACAACTCCCCATATTCTTCTACCCCCAGCCCTTGGAAACCACAATTCTACTTTCTAAGAGTTTGAATAGTTTAGATACCTCATATAAGTGGAATCATACACTATGTCTATTTTGTGACCAGCTTATTTCATTTAGCATATGTCCTTATTTCATATAGCAATGTTCTTGCTCCCTGTGTTTTAAAATTATTTTTCCAAAGTAAAAATACACTTAATTACAGTACTATAAGCTCATCTAAAAGTACCACAGCATAAAAAGTTCCTCTATAACTCCCCTGCCTCCAATCCTCTAGATAACTGTTACCTTTTTTGTATACATACCCATGTATGAATTTGATTTCTACTGTTAATCTCCATAAAGGATGAATTTATTACAGTCCCAAAATCTTATATAAAAATACTATGTCAATAGTGATCATACCAAATCTGAGCATCATTAGCCTTTGCCAATTTCACTTTTTATATTAACTGTCATGTCTTTGGTTTATTAATGAGATTAAATGCATTTTCAAGCTTCCTGGCCATTTATATTTCTTTTGTAAAATTTATAAATTTCATGTATTCTGTCTCTACTTCCTTTTCCTTGAGTCTTTTCATAGTATAAATACCAATCTTTTAAATGTTATAAAAGACGGCTAAGACTATTCACTTTTAACTCAGCAAATGTGTCTCAACTTTAAGAAGGGTACTGTTTCTGTCATATTTTAGTTTTCTACGTTTAAATAATCAAATCTGTTAATCTTTTCTTTTTCTTGCCTTGGTGTCATACTTAAATTCTTGATTTATTACTAGTATCCTCTGCATGGTAAAAGTTTTATTATCCAATAACTTAATGAAAGCAAATCACAATAACCAAAGCAACAGAAGCACCACTTTTAGAAATAATGAATGTTATAATAATATATGATTCTAATAATATATAATTTTCTGTGATAAAATTTAATCTTAATTTCTTTTAATTGATATCCTGAAGGTAGACAGCTTGAGCTTCACATGCAATTCAGAATTTGTAGGAACTTTTTGACACTATACAATTTACTTTGAAGCAAAAAAGTATATGACCCCATGCCAGTTTTTAATGTGGTTAACTTGGATTCAGGTGTTCTATTATCAAACACACTTTTGAGGTGATGATGACATTATTTATTTCAGGAAATGCACAGAAGAATTTTGCTGCTAATACTTTTACACAAAAAAGGGCTGCTGCTACAAGTTTTTAAAAGAGTGGCATACTTAATGGCTAGAAACATTTTTCTTGTTTATTGTAGAAGACACCGTGTTAGTTAGTGTTAGTTAGAAGACTCCACTCTTCCTTTTCCTCATGGTGTACCAGTCATTTGGTTTAGGTGAGATGGTATATAGCCCACATTAGTAGCAAAATGGCTGCAATATCCTAGTGGTGGACCTTGTCTGGCCGAAGCCGATTATTAATCCCAGACACCTAAGGTAAACCTGCTTCAGGATGAAGCTGACATAGAGGGTTGCGCAATACAACTGGAGCATAATAAATTCTCTTCGTTTAATTCGGTTTTAGCTGGGTTTTCTGTTACTTGTAATTGAATGCTAGCACAAAATCAAGAGCTAAATAACCCCCTATTTAAAATGAACAAAACCTACTTAAATTGTTTGGAACTAAGAAAATGTTTCTTAGAAACAATTTCTACTCAATGTTAATGTATCTCATGTATAATTTTAACAGTAAAACTTAAACACAAGTATCAGTATGCTTCAAGGTCACAACTCTGAAGTCAGAAAATCTTTTCCCTTCTATCCCAGCCTGATGGGTGAGGTCTATGTGATAAGGCAGTGAGAAGTGCCAACTGGGGATGGTTTACTAACCCATTTCCTTTCGTTTACCTATTATTTTTCCCTTGAAAGATGGGAATTCATAGGGTAACACTGGGAAAGGAAGACAATGGGCAGGTTTACAGAATATAATAAACAGGAGACATAGGGGAACTGGGGGAGTGCAGACAATTGAGAGGCAAAAGGTCTAAAAGTGATAAAACTTTACCCTGCAAATAATTTACCCTTGCAAGTAATTAATTCTTCAGTATCTGTCTGGGAACCTAATTATAAAATAAAAGTACCTTTCTGGACAAAATAGATAACTTGGCCCTAAAAGTAACCTCCACAGTCACATAGCACAGGTAACCAACTTCTGGTCACTTCATATTATCGTAGATTCTTGCTGACTGAAAAGCATTTCAATAGCTCTCTTTAGGAACGCCATATCAAAAATAAAGATGATATGACAGAATGCCATTTCAGGTTAGATACTGCTAAGCTTAGAAGATTAGAACGAACTCGTATTATACAGCTCTACCCCTATGTGAATAGAGCTCTTTAAAGCATGTCAGCTTTCTCCACAGCCAAACAATAGGGAATAGAGGGGGAAAAAGTGGTAAGAAACTTTCAGCATTTGCTAGTTATGTAACCTTTTAAGTCATTAAAACTTGCCTTAGTTTCTTTATTACTATTGAGTAATCTTCTCCCTTTTGGAGAAGATTGTTGGTACAATCAGTTGTGATAATATGAAAGTTCTTTAGAGCACTAAATTTCTAAACAAATGTAAAGAAAGTTAAAAAGACCTACTGTCTTCTCTAGAAGGTAACTTTGCCTTCCACTACTTCTTGATATCCCTTAGATACTTTTGTTTTTTCTTTTCAGTTTTGAAGATTAATTTACATATAATAAACTATCCACTTAGAGTATACAGTTTGATAAGTCTGACAGCTGTATATATCCAGAATATCACCACTATAATCAAGATCCAGAATATTTCCATTGCCTCTGAAATATTCTTTGTGTCCCTTCTAGTCCATTTACCCCTGATCCCAAAGAGACACCAAGTCTACCCCCAGCATGCAGGTACAGTGTGCAGTAACTGTCTTGCATGAATAAATTCAAACACAAGCAAACAGTAATCCTTAAAAAATATGAATACTTCTAAACACAAAAAATGCTTTTTACCTGAGTTTCTTTCTTATTGGATCCTTCTTCTGTATCTGATTGTTGTTCTTGCTCATTTTCATCGCTCTAAAATAGATTGTCAATTTACTTTAGAAAAGTAAAAATAAATTTCAAACACTTGATACTTAAATATTTTAGGGCTTTTCTACATTTTTTAAAAAATTTATTTATCTGAGAGAGAGCGCGTGTGAGCGAGCGATGGAGGGGGTACGTGGGGTGGGGGAGGGGAGAGGCAGAGAGAATCTCAAGCAGACTCTATGGGGCTCAATCTCATGACCTTGAGATCATAACCTAAGTGGAAATCAAGAGTCGGTCGCTTAACCAACTGAGCCATCCAGGCGCCCCGGGGCTTTTCTAATTTAAAATGACCCTTGAGAAAAATCTATCAGGAAATAAATCAAAAGGAAAACTGATTTTTAAGTGGGAATTTTTCTACCCTATTTTGAGGAAACCTTATTTTGTCTGCATGACACAATCTAAGTAGCTTAATATACATGGTGGAAAAAGACCATCTACCTAAAAACATGATTTAGGAAACATATTCACAGTGGGGATGAGGAAACTGGAGCTTAGCAGAAGAAGGTATTACATTTTATACTGTAATGATACTGCATGTACTTTAATAGTTTAAAAGGTACTATTTAGATACTCAACTATAATGGGGCAGCAAAAATAGGAAATTCATTATATTACGTAAGAAAAGTTGGGTTCTATAAGCTTGGCAAGATTTATGCAAAAGTCCTATTATATTTAGGTAGTTTATCAACATCCGGAAATTTCTTGGGAGCTTACAGCACACTAAATAGAAATCACGTGAAATCAGTGGTGCTGTTGCTAGTTTTATTTATTAATATACATGTTAATATAAAAATATGAATTCCACATCATGAAATGATCGTTTTTAAAAACTGCAGTTTCATGGGAAAACATAGAAACTGGAAATTTAAAAAGTGGGGAAGTTCAGAGGTCATAAAAGTAGTAATAAAAAAAAAGGGGGGGGAGCCTACTAACACAAGAGATTAAAAAGCTGCTTAACTACATAACACCCTTTCTTTGACAGAGCTCTTGGTTCTTTTTGTATGTTGTCTGATATGGGTTCAAATGTGGCTAAGATGGGGAAAGAAGACCTGTGCTCTGGTGGCTAACTAGAACACAGTTCAAGGCAGGGTCAAGTTAAAAAGATGAGTACTGCCAATATGAATCCCAGGAAGAATCCTTGCAATGCAAGTTAAGGATATTCCAGAAAGTGAAGTTCTGAAAGGAAAGCTGGTCTGAATAAAACTCAGGAAAAATAAATACTATATAATAAAAACAGCTTTGACTATGAACCTCCTAATACATACAAATTATTAAAAATATAATTTTAAGTAACAAGAAAGTGTTACTATGTTAGGATGCTAACTAAGACTGTGAGGTTTTATTTTACTGTTATTAAAATGTAAATGAGCAATCAATTAAAATCAACCAGATATCATATACTTCTTGATGAACAAACATACCTTGCCAAAAGAATTTCTGAACCAGAATGGGATCAGTTCTCTACCTGATAGTTACCAATTGGTAAAATGGCAGCTACCAATTTATAGGAAATATAAAAAACCACATGAATGTGTTAAACAACACTTCTGGGGTATGATAACCCAGTTCATTCAAAAATAATTGTAAGGAAAAAAATGAGAGGGAGAAACTGATTAAAAGAGGCTTTAAAGATATAATGAATCATAACACATAGTCCCTATTGCATTCCAACCAAACCAGCAAAGTATAAAAGTACAACAAACCACTTATCGCATATATGAATCAAATGGACATTAAAACTGACTGGATATTAAACATGAAGGATTACTGTTAACTTACTTAACAGTAAATGTGATCACGGTATTGTGATCATTTGTTGTATGGTAACACATATTGTGACTACTTATTACTTAAAAAATACAATTCTAGTAATTTTTTTTTTTTTAAGATTTTTTTAATTTATTTGACAGAGAGCGAGACAGCGAGAGAGGGAACACAAGAGGGGGAGCAGGAGAGGGAGAAGCACGCCAAGCAGGGAGCCCGATGCGGGGCTCGATCCCAGGACCCTGGGATCATGACCTGAGCCGAAGGCAGACGCTTAATGACTGAGCCACCCAGGCGCCCCAATTCTAGTAATTTTTAAAAAGGAATCCTTTCCTCTTAAAAATACATACTAAAATTTTTAGATGAAATGATATTCTGTAGATTTTCTTCAAATAATATGGGAGTTGGGGAGATGGTAGGGATTTAGCTTAAACAATGGATATCTGGAGCAGGGTCATTATACTTCTCTGTTACTTTTGTACGTTTGAATCTTCTATATTAAAAATTAAAAGAAAAATGGAAAAAAAAACACCCAAGAGGCTGAAAAAACCCAAACAGATTATGTTTGTCCTTCTATAGTTCTATGTTTTATTGAAACAGCATAAATTTCATGTTAACTGTGCTATGCTATAGTTCTTCTTTCTCCTGTATATGAATAGCAATGTTAGGCAGATATATATACAAACAGGGATAAGAAAAAAAATAAAATTTTGTATGATTAAATTGTTATAATTTGACAAGCCAAAGCACTGCTTCGATCAAACATCGGTTATGTATATTATATAATCATATTCATGAAAATGGAATGTAAAGCATCTTAAGGAGTTCTAGGTAGATAGTGAAGTAGGAGGATCCTGAGTTCATCTCCTTCCATGGACACACTGAGGCAACAGCTACATATAATGTGACTTACTCTGAAAACAACCTGAAAATTAGCAGAACAGATCTTCCATTGCTAAAAAACATACAGAAGCCCCATGGAGAAAGGGTAGGAGGGGCAGAAAGGCAGTTGGGTACCAAACTTCCCACATGGCAACCCACAAATGAGAGGTATATCACAGGTACAGAACTCCTCCTCAAGGAGCAAGGGGAATCATGCCTCACACTGGGCAACCCCTACCCTGGGGACCTGCATGGGGAAGATGAATCCCCATAACATTCTGCTTTGAAAATAAGCAAGGCTTAACTCCAGGAACTTTGAAAATCAGTGGGGCTTAACTCTGGAAGAGCCAGAAGGCTATAGGAAATGGACACTCCACTTTCAAAGGGCCATTGTACTATGGCATTTGGTTCAGGACCCTGCACAGAAGCAGTAGTTTGAAAAGCAGCTGGGTTAGACATGAAGATTTACTTACTAATTTTAGGGTACGTGCTTGAGGTGCTGTAGGAGCTTTCTCTGGGAAAGGAGGTACTAGCTAGCATCATTTCCAACCCCCTTCTGCCTAGTTGGCCAGACACAGGCGCCAGTTCTGACACCCTCTATCTACCTTCCTAGCACTGCTCACCCCACCGCAGCTCTCCCTGTGGATGCTCCCTGCGCAATCCACTCACACTGGCAGGCACCCCTTCAAAGTGGCTCCTGCTTTGTAACACCTGGCGGGCAGCCTTGGTCAGAACTGGTGCCCCAGGCAATGATTACTGCCCCATCACACCTAGCAGGCAGCCCTGGTGGGGACTGGACCACTTTCAAAGCTACTCCTGTCCTGGGGAGTAGTCCCACTCACTAGCCTACCCACAGCAGCTACAGCCAGGCTTCTCAGTCAGCTGCACTGGGGGCCAGCACTGCCCATCAGTGTAGCCGCAGTAGTCGCAGCTGGTCACTGCAGCCAGTGGGGCTGAGGGCCAGCCACCCACCAGTGCCCCCAGATCATGGCCTAGTTACAAGAGGAAGGTACACAAAGCTCACACAGGGGACACCCCTGGAGTGCCTGGTTCTGTTGATAGGGTGGGGGGAAGGGTTGTGTCACAGGGCACCACAAAACCCTTTCTACACAAGGCCACTACTTTCAAGACCAGGAGACATGGCTGACCTACTTAATACAGAGAAACAAACAGAAGGAGTAGGAAAAAATGAGGAAACAGAGGACTATATTCCAAGTGAAAGAATAAGACAAAACCTCAGAAAAAGAACGAAATGGAAATAACCAATATACCTGATACAGGGTTCAAAGTCATGGTCATAAAGATGTTCACCAGACTTGAGAGAAGAATGGATGAACTAAGGGTGAACTTCAACAAAGAAAACAGAAGAACCAATCAGAGCCGAAGAATACAGAAACTGAAATGAAAGATACACTAGAGTCAACAGCAGATTAGAGAATGCAAAACAATGAATCTGCAATCTGGAAGACAGGGTTAGTGGAAAGCATCGAGGGTGAACAACAAAAAGAAAAAAAAACTAAAAAATGAGAACAGGTTAAGGGACCTCTGGGACAACATCAAGTATATTAACATTAACATTATAGGGGTCCCAGAAGGAGAAGAGAGAGAGAGGCAGGGAACTTATTTTAAGAAATAATAACTGAAAACTTCCCTAACCTGGGGAAGGGAACAGACATCCAGATCCAGGAAGCGCACAGATCCCCAAACAAGAGGAATCCAAGGAGGTCCACACCAAGATATATATTAATCAAAATGTCAAAAATTAAAGAGAATCTTAAAATCAACTAGTTATGTACAAGGGAAACCCTACAAGGCTTAGCTTATTTTTCAGCAGAAACTTTGCAGGCCAGAAGAGAGTGGTGTGACATAAGGCTGTCATGGAAAAAACCTACAATCTTCTGGAAAAAAACTACAACCAAGATTACTTAGAAAGGTTATCATTAAGAATTGAAGGAGAGAGAAAGAGTTTCCCAGATAAAAAAGTTAAAGGACTTCATCACCACTAAACCAGCCTTACAAGAAATGTTAGAGACTTCTGTAAGTGGAAAAGAGAAGGCCATAACTAGAAATAAGAAAATTATAAAAGGAAAAAATTTCACTGGCTAGTATATGAAGGTTAAAAAACAAAAGTATTTGTTAAAAAACAAAATCAATTATACATATGGTCTTAAAAGGGAAGTTTATAGCGATACAGGCTTACCTCAAGAAACAAGAAAAATCTCAAACAATCTAACCTTATACCTAAAGGAATTAGAAAAATAACAAAGGCCAAAGTTAGCAGGAAAAAGGAAATAATAAAGATCAGAGCAGAAATAAATGAAATATAGACTAAAAAGCAATAAAAAAGATCAATGAAACTAAGAGCTGGTTCTTTGAAAGAAGAAACAAAATTGACAAACCTTTAGCCAGCTTCCTCAAGAAAAAAAGAGAACTGAAATAAATAAAATAAAAAATGAAAGAAGTTACAATGGACACCACAGGAGTACAAAGAATTATAAGAGACTATAAAAAACAATGACATGCCAACAAATTAGAAAAAATGGATAAATTTCTAGAAACATATAATCTTCTAAGATTAAATCAGGGAGAAAACAAAATCTGAACAGACTGATTACTAGTAATGAAATTGAATCAGTATTCAAAAAATGCCCAGCAAAGAGTGAAGTCCAGAATCAGATGGCTTTACAAGTGAGTTCTACCAAATATTTACAGAACTAATACCTATCTTTCTCAAATCTTCCAAAAAACAGAAGAGGAAGGAACGCTTCCAAATTCATTCTATAAGGCCAGCATTACCCTGATACCAAAATCAGACAAAGACACAAAAGAAAATTATAGATCAAGATCACTGATGAACATACATGCAAAAATCCTCAATGAAATATTAACCAAATACAACAATATATTAAAAGGATTATTCACCATGATCGCATGGAACTTATCTCAGGAATGCAAAGGTACAATATCCATAAATCAATCAATATGATATAACACATTAACAAATGAACAATAAAAATAATATGACTGTCTCGATCTAGAAAAAGTATTTGACAGAATTCAATATCCTTTCAAGATAAAAATTTTCAAAATAAAATTTTAAAGGAAACATACGTCAACATAAAGAAGGCCACAGATGACGAACCCATCCATAGCTAACATACTCCACTGTGAAAAGCTGAAAGCTTTTCCTTTGAGATCAGAAACAGGACAAGGATATGCCCTCTCACCACTCAACATAGTACTGGAAGTCCCACCCACAGTAATCAGACAAGAAAAAGAAATAAAAGTAATCCAAATTAGTAAGGAATAAGTAAAACTGTCACTATTTGCAGATGACAAACCATAAGAGAGAAAACCTTGAAGATTCCACTGAAAGCTATTAGAACTAATAAATGAATTCAGTAAGTTGCAGGATACAAAATCAATACACAAAAATATATGTTGCATTTCTACACATTAATAACAAACTAGCTGAAAGAGAAATTAAAAAAAATCCCCATTTACTACTGCATCAAAAAGAATAAAATACCTAGGAATGAATATAACCAAGAAGGTGAAAGACCTATACTCTGAAATGATAAGATACTGATGAAAGAAACTGCAGATGACACAAATGAAAAGATACACAATGCTCATGGACTAGAAAAATACTGTCAAAATGTACACACTACTCAAGGCAATCTACAAATTCATACAATCTCTATCAAAAAGCAATAGTATTTTTCACAGAATTAGAATAATCCTAAAATTTATATGGGACCACAAATAACCCTGAAAAGCCAAGGCAATCTTGAGAAAGAATCTTAACAAAACCAGAGGTATCACAATCCAAGATGTCAAAGTATACTACAAAGTGATAGTAATCAAAACACTATGGTACCGTCACAAAAACAGACACACAGATCAATAGAGCAGAATAGAGAAACCAAAAATAAACCCCTGCTTATATGGTTAATCTTCGACAGAGCAAAAGAATATATAATAAGGAAAAAGTCTCTTAAAAAAATGGTGCTGGAAAACCACTCAGCTACATGAAAAAGAATGAAACTGGACCATTTTTATACCATTCACAAAAATAAACTCAAACTGGATTAAAGACCATTTAACACAGGCAGTAAATTCTTGGATATCAGCTCTAAGCAGTTTATTTTTGGATCTGTCTCCTTAGGCAAGGAAAACATCAGCAAAAATAAACAATTGGGACTTATCAAACTAGTAAGATTTTGTACAATGAAGGAAACCATCATCTGAATGAAAAGGCTAACCCACTGAATGGAAGAAGATACTTGCAAATAATATTAGCTGGTAAGGGGTTAATATTAAAAAAATATAAAAACCGCATACAACTCAACACCCGCCCCGCAAAAAAAGTCCGATTAAAAAATAGAAGAGAATCAAAAAGACATTTTTCCAAAAAGACACAGATGGCTAACAGATGTATGAAAAGGTGCTCGACAGCACTAATCATCAGGGAAATGCAAAAAAAAAAAAAACACCCCACAACGAGATATTACCTTGCACCTGTCAGAATGGTTAGCATCAAAAAGATAAGAAGTAAGAAATGTTGGCGAGGATGCACTGTTGGTGGGAATGCAAATACGTGCAGCCACTATGGAAAACAGTATGGAGCTTCCTCAAAAAATTAAAAAGAAATACCATATTATCCAGTAATCCCCCTACTGGGTAATTTACCTGAAGAAAACTAAAACACTAATCCTTAAAGACAGATTTATCCCCATGTTCACTGCAGCATTATTTACAATAGCCAAGACAAGGAAGCAACTTAAGTATCCATCGACAGATTAAATAAAGAAGATGTGGAAATACATACAATGGAATATTACTCAGCCATAAAAAACAAAATCTTGCCATTCACAACAACATGGATAGACCTAGAGAGTATTATGTTAAGTGAAATAAGTCAAACAGAGAAAAACAAATACCACATGATTTTACTTTATGTGGACCTAATAAAAGTCCAAAAAATTACAAACAAACAAACAGATTCATAAATACAGAGAACAAACTTTTCAAGAAGGGATGGGAAGACAGGTTAAAAAGATGAAGGGGATTAAGAGGTTCAAACTTCCATTTATAAAATAAGGCGATGAAAAGTACAGCATAGGGAATATAGTCAATAATACTGTAATAACTGTAAAATGAGAGATGGTTACTACACTTATTGTAGTGGGCATTTCGTATGTAATTGCTGAATTACTATATTGTATACTTGAAACTAATATATAATAATAATAAAATATGTAAAGCATCTTTCTTTCGAAGAATCTCCAAGGTAAAACAGTTTAGCCACTATATAATTCTATATTTTATATATATATATTTATTTATGTATTTTATATATATATATATATTTCCTGAGCTGTAGTTATTAGCTATTATTTTTATTCCAAAATTGGGACAGAACTCTTGCTTTTCAGTAATACCAAAAATCTAAGTACTCATTAACTATCCTTATAAAGAAGAACTTTTCTGATTTAATAACTTGACTCAAAACACATAGTGATGACCTAAAGAATATGTAATCTGAGGTATATAAGAAATTATTAGCATGTACTTCCGGAAAAATTAAGTATACTATCAAGTAGTTATATGTTAATAGGTTCTCACATCTTGTGTCCAAAATGAAACTCCTGTAGATCTCCTTTTCTCTCTTGGTCGCCGCCGTTCTCGGATTGATTTAGGTTGTGATTTATCTTCTCCTTCTTTTTCCTCTTCTCTCTTTTCTCCCTCTGTTAAGGATTACAATGAAACACATGGTAGTAATGTATCTTGACAGTATTTTATAAGAAAAATATAATAACAATTCAAAGTCAATCTCCACATGAAGCCTTCTAAAATTCTCCAACCAGAATTATTTTTTGTCCCTCTCAGTGCTCCTGTAAAACACCTGGCTTAAACATGTATTTGTATCTCCCACTGGATAGGTTCTTGATCAAGACAAGAATTTTAATTATTTCATCTTCCTAGTGCCTAATACAAAACTTTTGCCAAAAGACACACTTACTATTTGCTGGATAGAAAATAATTGAATCCTATGAAAAGAATAGGGCTTGTTATTAATGTCTGATAGGGAGATACTTACTAAACCCAAAGTTAACACTTCAAGGAAACCAGTTCTTTTTTTTTTTTTTAAAGATTTTATTTATTTATTTGAGAGAGAGAATGAGAGAGAGAGAGCACATGAGAGGGGGGAGGGTCAGAGGGAGAAGCAGACCCCCTGCTGAGCAAGGAGCCCGATATGGGACTCCATCCCGGGACTCCAAGATCATGACCTGAGCCGAAGGCAGTCGCCTAACCAACTGAGCCACCCAGGCGCCCGGAAACCAGTTCTTAATGATGGAAGAACTAGCAGGCATCCAACAAATTTATCAGTTTGTTTCTACTATTCCCAGTCCTCATTCAGTAGTAGAATAAATAATAAATAAATATAAAAAATAATAAATACAGTATTCATTCCATTTCTATTAAATAGCATCTATGAACAAACACTTTTTTTCTGGAAAAAAAATAATTTATATTTTATTAAAAACAAATCAACATAAAAAAATATAGTCTCAAAATTTGTTTCCTTCCTAGGACAGTTAAAATAGCTTCAGACTTACATACTAAAAAGGTATTAGGGCCTTTAAATCTGTTTTAAAAAGCAGACATCTATGTGGAACAAAGTAATGTTAAAAATTATTTTTCAAAAGTCTCCGTGTCATTAGCAAAGAGTTACAGCAAAAGAAATTCCAAAATTATAGTATTAAGAGGGTTTTTTAGACTTGTTTTTGGAATTGGTTTAGAGCAACGATCTCAAACTCCAATGTCTACAGTGGCCATCCAGATAACATAAATGGATAAAACTGGTCAGGAGGGCACTATTCCAAGTAATGCGGGGCTGCTATTTGGCTCTAGCCAGTTGTTGATATGTGAGATTTTTTTAGACCCACTGTTGTTAAATCTTCCAATTTTTCAATAGAAGATGAAAATCTAAACTTTCATTGGCTCAAAATTTTTACAAACATTATGTGGGCCTCACACTCAGTGGTTTAAAGAACTGAAGGGTGCCTGGGAGGGCTCAGTCAGTTAAGCCTCCGACTCTTGATTTCAACTCTTAATTTCAACTCAGGTCATGATCTCAGGGTCGTGGGATCGAGCCCTGCATGGGGCTTCGTGCTCAGCTGAGTCTGCTGCTTGTGATTCTCTCTTTCCCTCTCCTTCTGCTTCTCCCACAACTCACGTATGCATGCTCTCTCTCTCTCTCAAATAAATAAATCTTAAAAAAAAACCAAAAACTGAAATATTTCTAACCAAAAAAAAAAGTCAGCTGAAAATTAAGAAAAAATTTTGTGAAGTTTATCCTATATGATGATTGTTACTGTCATGACTAATACTATGAGATTTTCTTTTTAAAATATAAAATGTCTACATACAGAAATGATTTTATGTAGTACCCACCTCCGATTTAAAATAGGAATTATTAAAATTTAAATAGGAAGTTTATATGAAATAATAGGAAATGTTAATAGTGATCATCAATATGCCAACATATAGCTGAAGAAGAAATTTCTCAAGAAGCAAGCATAAAAACAATTTTGTTTTAGCAAGGACATTACGTGTGTAGGTGATTTTAGTTTAGAACAATTTCACACACAAAAAATTTAAGAACTATGATCCACACAATAGGTAAGAAATAACTTAAGGCACTAATATACTGTTCCTAGAAATAGTCTCCCATCAGTTCTTCTATATTGACTTTTTTCCTATGTTGGTGGACATAAAAATTTTTGTGAAGTCTTGGTATAAAGATATATGTATCAATGCCAGACTACATAATTTCTATTTTTATTTTCTACTTTTCTCATTCTCATCCATCATATTCTTTCTGAAAGAATGGCAGAATGATTCCCAGTTTAGAATGCTGTTTCCTTTTCTGTTGAACCACAAAAAAAAAAAAAAACAGATTCAAAGGATTATTTGTAGGAAACAAAGTGTTTTCAAAATTTGGTCTTCTTACCTCTTTCATTTTCTTTTGTTAATCCTCTGGAGTAAGCAGAAGTTATACCTACAAGACTATTTGGCCTGTTTAGTTGACTTGAAGCATAAAGTGAACTGCTCATGGTAGAAACTGAAGAGGATGGAGTGGTTGAACTTGAAGTCGATACGGGTCTGTAACGTTGGTAAGTCTGTGAAATATTAAAATTAATACCCATCTAAAATACTAAAGTTAAAAACATATAAACACTTAAATTCATTTTAAAGGAAAAATAATGTTCTAATCATCTCAAAATAATTCAGATTTCTAGTTAAAATCCTTTTGAGTATTTTGTATATGGTTGTTGGTATATAAATCTCTTGTATTTTGAGTCATAAGAACTATTCATAGCATTTGACCTAGCTGTGTTGCTGTGTTGTTGGTATACTATTACCTCATCATATGTTCTAGAGTACTTTTGTTTATATTCATCTTCTCTTGATGTTTCTGACTCCTTCTTTTCTTCTTGCTTCTCTTTATCCTGTTTTTCTTTTTCCTCTTTTTCTTTTTCTTCATTTTCTTGTTCTCTGGTTCGGGTAGAACGACTTCTTCCTATTGTTTTTTCAGCTTCCTGAAGATCAGTCAATGTTACTCCCTGTACACAAAAAAGGTAAATTTAATAATGAGAGGCATTATAGCTTGTTTCAAAGGAATATTTTATAAGTAGACAAATTTAATATGAATGTATTAAAGTCAAATACACATGTTTGGAATTGGTTTGGAAATTGAAATAGAATTTCTACTTGGCAAGTCACATTCATTCTATGAAGAATCATCATGAGCAAGCACAATAATAGGTATTGGGAAAGATATAAAATATGTGTAATAAATAGTCTCTATATTCAAGAAATTAACAAAAACAGGGAGATGACAGAAATAACACATGAATTCCTAAGAAGTTCAGAGAAAGAAGGAAAAACTGATATAAATATTGTTTATATGCTAAATTTATATGTATTTGTTTTTATGTATATATTTACAGAGAAAATTTCAGTAAAAAAATAATTTCTGAAGGATAAGCCTTGAAGAACAGGTTAGATTTCAAGAAGTAAAGGTACAAAGACAGAAATAGTATGTTAAGATCTTAGCAAACAGTTCAGTTTGAAATGTGAGTAAGAGTAAGGATCAAGGAGTTGAATCTGGACTTTGAAGCTCCTCAACTGTAGGAAAGGACAGACAAAGGATAAAAGGATAGTGATATATTAGATATACTTAGAATGGCAAGGAGGTTAGGGAGATGATAACTAGACTGAGTGACATTTTCCTCATACTTGCACATTAGCTGTCTGAAATGTCTAACATAATAGACCTATTCCCCACAACTCCAAATATTCATAGAATTCTTTAATAATTATCAGACATATTGATTAACACTTATTGAATACTCTGTGCCAGATACCATCTTAGCAACAAAAAAATATTCAAAGACATACAAAGGCATATGGCTAATTGGATTAAATATAATATTAACAATGTGACCATATACAAAGGCTAGGGCAGGATTACTAACGCAATCTTTATTTTTGAGATTTACCCACATTATATACTGACACTGATATTTCCTTTTTAAAATTTTTTTAAAGTTTTTAAAAATTTATTTAAATAATCCCTATACCCAATGTGGGGCTCGACCTCATGACCCCAGATATCCGACTGAGCCAGCTAGGCGCCACCAATGACATCAATATTTTCACAGAGAAGTGAAAAAGAGAGAGGTAATTTGTTTTGAAGTTTTATATATTATACACATTAAATATACCTGTGTTGATCTTCTAGACTGTCTTGCTTGTCTAGATCTTGCTTTTCTTTGGGATTCAGACTCTTCATCTCTAACAGGAGTGAGGTATGATCTACAGTAATAAGTAAAAATTGTTAGTTGGAGATATAATATCTGTGAATATAATTACATATGAATGTGTGAATGATTACAAAGTTAAGCATTTTAATGGGTTTTAAGAAGTCTTCAAAAATGGTTACATCCACCCTGAAAATTCAGCAATACAATCTGATAAATCTTTAGATTGGAAATAATCATACTAACTTATATTTTTCAAGTTCTTCCTAACTACAGGTTTTTTTGTTTTTTGTTTTTAATTTTTTATTGTTATGTTAATCACCATACATCATTAGTTTTTGTTTTTTGTTTGTTTTTTTTTTAAAGACATGCGACATCAGTCCTCTTAGCCCCTTTTTTGGTTCCCCACAATACCATGTTAGATGAAAGGTGAAGTTATCTGGCTAAACTCTAGACTGTCAATGTCTTTTTACGGTAGAATGGTTAGGACTGAAGGCAACATTCAACATATGGGATGACTAGTCAGCGAGCAACACTCCCTGAATTCTGCCATTGTGCATTTATTAATGATGTTTTTGGCAGATATACTCTCGTTCACACTTTGAGTTCTCTAAAAAGTCAAGTGCTTTTATACATAAACTGCTTTAAAACCAGCATCTTATTTCTGGTTACTGATTTTCTGATATAAAGAGGACTTAACATTTAGCTTCACTACATTTCATCTTGCACATCTAAGCCTATGTTCCATCCTGTCACAGAATATGCACCATTTCAAAAGCAAGCAATCTAGTCAAGAGATTAGTATTTAATTAATTAAAGGGTTGAATAAGCAAAGATAAGACAGAGAGCCCTGCAACACAACAAAAAAACTTCCTTCCAATGATCAATATTACCTGGGATGTTCAATTGTTAATACTTTATGTAGTTATATTACCATCTAACTCACATTTCTCAGAGAACACTCAGAAGTAGAGTATCCCTATTTTCTATGCTGTCTATCAAATTTATCTAGTTTATACCATCCTGCCCCTCCCCTCCAAATGCGACTTTTTAAAAAGTTTCAGCTTTAGTATGCTTTCCAATTGGTAATTCGTTCTCTTTAAACTCCCTAAAACTATTCATATATCCATAGCAAACTTTGGAATTTATTCTTGGTTTTATGCCTTATCTTTTATTTTTTCTATGCACCCTTTAAAGCTCTATGTTCAGAGAGTATAACATATCTCAAGCTCCTTAGAATAATTTACAGTTTTTTCAGAATTCTTTTAGAGAGCCCCATTCCTTTTGATTTATCATTCTCTTCCTTCACACTCTTTAGTTTTTAGAAATCTGTCTCTCTAAAACTAGAATACATGATGCATTATTCCTAGGATTCACCTGATCATCCAAAATCTACTTGTCTCAATTCCATCAATTAACTCTTACTTATTGGTTAAAGTTAGTTCTAAAAGACTGGTTTTCTGTGTTGCTTCTACTTTACAGATAAACTTTAAGCAAGGTAAGTTAAGAACTTCTCTAGAGGATGTTTTTGATTGAGACATCCAACAAATTTAGAGAAAGATGAAAATCCTCTCCCTACTTTTTTTTTTACTTAAGTTGTTTTTATCATCTGATGGTCTGAGAAAATATCATCTGATCTCTCTACTTGGATGAATAACTTATGGAACTATTTCATAATGATATAATTGATTTTTTTTCTCTTTATCCATATGTTCTCTATCATATTTTCAGCTCTAGGTTTCTAGAGGATCTTGAAAGATTGTCTTGTTGCTATTATAGTAGCACTGTATTTATCTCATAAATCAGGCACACCTCATGAAGTATTAGTATTAGTATTAGTATCTTACTAAATTTGGTTTCTACTAGAATACTGGTACAGATTTAAGTTTATAACCTAAAATTTTAATTAAAAAAATTAAATGTCTAATTATTTGTTTTCTGCTTTTATTTTTTTTTTTTAAGATTTTTATTTATTTGAGAGCGAGAGTGTGCAAGCACAGCAGGGTCAACGGCAGGCAGATGGAAAAGCAGGGTCCCCACTGAGCAGGAAGGCTGATATGGGGATTGATCCCAGGACCCTGGGATCATGATCTGAGCGCCAAAGGCAGACGCTTAACCAACTGAACCACCCACGAGCCCCTGTTTTCTGTTACTTTTAATTTGTCCTCCTAAACGTATAGGGCAAGGAAGAAATTCACTAAACAAAACATTTTAGTTATCAACATTTCTTTAGTTTGACTTTCTTTTAGAGATTCAGCAACACATGGCTTCATCTGTATCAATGGACAGATCCAAAGAGATGAGCAGATTGGTAGGATACCTGCCCTCTTGATGGTCCATGATGCTCAAGCTACACTAAGCTTGATACTTCTCTTTCTCCCACTGTTTTATAATTTTCATTTTGTCTATGTATCAACTCTTGTGAGATTTAAGCTTTTTATTTAGATATAACAGATACTAAAACAGATATAACAGATACTTCCTATTTTTATAACAACTCCAGTGATTTTTCTGGAACAAGTAATTTAAAAGGTGAAAGAGAATAACAATAAACTTGTTATTATAGTTTCAGTTTAAGAAAATTAATTCTGGAATATAGTGAGGAGCTTCTTTGTGGCAGAAGTTGGTTATATGTATTTGGAAAATGCTATCCATTTTAACCTTCTCTAGGAAAATCACAACATGTTAAAGGCTCTGAGAAGAACCGAAGGAAGAACCCTGCTTAATCTTGTTTACGCATTTCCCACGATTATTTAAGTAGAAAATACTTTTCTTTTGTGGTACACCTGCTACACGTGGAAAGTGCTCTTTGAAACATCAGCTTGAAAAGTATGTCCCAATGGCTATTTTTTTTAGCCATTCATTTAATACTTATTTATGCATCTACTGCCTCTATGCAATTTATTGCTTTTTGGACTTCTCCCAGATGAGGGGAAGAAAAAAAATAAAAGGAGATGAAACCTCAATGTAATAGCGAATCTGGTTAAACAGAAAAACTTTATAGCAGCTTAGATGGCTGCACGTTATCATTTCAGTATTTCAAGAGCTTCTCTGAAAGTAAGAATGAACATGGACTTCTGAATCTGACTCCCCTATGTAATGGTCAAAATTCCCATATTTAGTTTAAAACAGGGAAATCTGCATTGCCATTTGCCCTTTTAATCTCCAAGGCAAACAGAACTAATCAACCATCACACTCTCTTCAAAAGAGCCTCGATTCTTTTTCTACAGTTTCAAGTTACCATAAAAGTTAAATGTATTTATCATATCTTGTTTAACATATAGATAGGTTAAGGGGATAAAAATTACTAAATGGAAGACTTACAATATCTGTTCATTTAAATTTTCCATACATTTCCTCCAAATTAGCATAAAAATCTAGCCTATCAATTTGTAATACACAATGTATTTTCTATTACTTTAAGAGACCCCATCTAGTATTCAGTTCCTTTCTCCTCTCCTGGGGTTCCTGTACAGAGCAGACCTCTATGAATAAAATGTAGAGAAGAAAATTAATTCATATATTTTATGTGTTTTTAATTAAAAAGAGCGGACTAAGGCACCTGGGTGGCTCAGCTGGTTGGGCATCTGCCTTTGGCTCAGGTCATGATCCCAGGGTCCTGGGATCGAGTCCCACATCGGGCTCCCTGCTTAGCAGGGAATCTGCTTCTCCCTCTGTCCCTCCCCCTGCTCGTGCTCACGCTCTCTCTCTTGCAAAAATAAATAAATAAAATCTTAAAAAAAAAAAGAGCTGACCATCAAAATGCAGAATATATCAGTCAAAATCCACTGCCTTAATCATTACTATATCATACTGTCATACTGATCTCTTTCTTGTAATTATATAGGGTGCATAATTTTAGTCCTTAGTAGTCACAGATTGCTTATTATTTTCTAAGCAACTGAAAGGTTGTTATTTTTAAATTAAGAATTATATAAAAGTAGAAAAGTCACTTAATATCTCTGGGTCTTAGTTTCCTTCTGTAAAGCAAAGATACCACAGGTAAGTTCTTTTCCACATCTGTGATTCCATACCAATTATGAGCAGCAGGAAGAAGTAAAGCAATGCTCTTAATAACATTTAAGCACACAAAATAAATTCATAAACCCTTTAAGAAATTTAATAAGTGCCTTTTATGTGCTAGGATTAAAACTAAGTGAATGTACTCAATGTACTTACAAATTATCTGGCTTACATGTAGCCTAAGAAATCTTTAAGAGACTCTTAAAATGAAAATCTCAAAAATAACAAAACAAAAACAGTTAACATCCATCAAATTTTTTTAATAATGGGGGAAACATAGAGAAAAATGAAAAGTATGTTTTTGTCAGATCTAGTCTTCCATGAGTCTGACTGGGTGTGTTCAGACAGATCTTCCATCACAAAAATGTCTTGAATTAAAACAACCATTAAAAAAATGAAGATGGCTAAGAAGACAAGTGTCTGGCTACTGCCTTGAAATGAAAACATCAATTCTGTCCGAGGGAGTCACCAAGCCGAAATGCTAATAATTGCCCATTATATCAATCTACACAGTTCTGAGCTGATACAGGTTATTTCATTTATTAACCTACTCAAGAGATGGTCACCAACTGGACAAGATTAAAAAGCAAAACAGACAACTTTCATCACTGGGCAAGACCGAGCAGCAGTCCTGTGAGGACCTTTACACACCTGCGTCTCTCCCTGACCTCTGATGTGGAGGAGACAGTGCCAGCAGTAGTTGTAGTCAGGGTTGTGGTTGAGGCTGCAGCATTTACAACAGTTGGAGCAACAGGGATGGTCAATGCCGTAGGAACACTGTCCTTTTCTTTTTCAGTACTATCCTCAGCCCACAAACGATTTGAGGTACTATCGCATCATAAGCAGCAACACAAAAAGAGAAAAGGAAAACAGCTAAACAATGAAAGCACTTTCTAGCAGCTGAAACGTGACAACAGGGATGGATTTTTTTAAAACACAAGGCAAGACATCTTTCAACTATGAACCAAAAAGCTCACCCAGAACTGTCAAAGGAGAAATTTACATTTTAAGCAGCCTGATTCAAAGAAAGTTAATAATTCGGGAACTTAATTTTTTCCCCAGACATGCATAATTGCCTCTTTTTGGAACCAATTTTTGATTGTAAATAATTTTAATGAGGTAAATGAAAAAATCCAGAGCCCCACAATCTTCTAAACAAAAATGCATGCACATACATAAGCACACAGTAGGCCTGAACACAAAATGTATCTGTGACTCACCTGCTTTGTGTGCCTGCTGAGGAAGAACCCGTTGTAATCTTTGTAGTAGTGCTTGTGCCGGAAAGCAGGCTTTTCTGAAGCCCAGCTGCAGAGGTAACTGTTGGTGTTGATGTGGTGCTTGGAACACTAGAACTAATCAAATCATCTGGTCTTCTACCAAAGGAGCAACTGAAGGAAAGAGTCATATCTATATAGGATGTGTTTGTATGTGTATTCTATAGTTAATGTCTATATATTACACAGATTCACAAGGCTAGGAAGAATCTAAAAAACGGTGTTCCTAAATACACCACCGGCTCCAGCACCAAGAGTTGCATCTACAACTTGCTAGGAGTCTGGATGATTTCACTAATTTGGTAGTGTATCATTTTACTGCCTCCCCCCTCCCTCAGTAGGACTCAAAGATGATCTGATCTGGTATTTTTCATTCCTGGACTGTTCCAGACCATATGGTCATGCCAGACTGGGTCTGAGAAAAACACTTACGTTTAGTTTTACTCAGGGAAAGTGAAGATGGACCTTTTTGAAGAAAAGTGTTTCAGCAATGAGTCACATCCTTAGGAATGACCCATGCCTATATTATACTTGTTCATCTTTTACTCTTCTTTTTGGCTGCTTTTAGCAGAGAAAATATTTAAAGGTTTTTCCCCCCTCCTCTCCAATGTGATTTTATTACGGACATTTCCATATCTCTGAGTTCTAAGAAACGTAGAAACTTCTAGGTCAGTAAATAATGACCAGATCAATGAAGACACTGATCTATTTCAACTGCTCTAGTTAATTATATAAGGAGTTCCTTTTAAATATGCTACAATCTAAAAGATACTTCCTAATAAATCAAATCTAATGAAACATATATATTAATAGGAAGGCATAAGTAGAAGCAAACTTTCACCCATCTTTAAATATATATTCTGGGTCTTTAAATGATGTTTTATTTAAACAACAAAAGACATATTTATAAAAACGCATTATTTTCTTAATGATATTAAACTGAGGACTCCAAACAAATTGCCTCATATTTTTATAAAAGACATGAAAGTTATTCAAGAATTATATTACCTTTTATGATAAGTTGATCCTTCATTAATTGTGCTGTTCTTTTTGAGATCATCTTCCCATTTTCTTCTTGTGTAAGAACTACTTGTTCGCAAACTTGAAGAATCTCTGTGAAAAGAACATCCTTCAAATTCTGGTATATAATTTTAAAATAGGGTTAAGAAAGCTGTATATTAATAAACATTAGTAGAAGCAGAAACTAGTAAAATCCCTTGGGAAAACACTCTGGCACATTATTAAGAAGTGAAAGTAATTCCAGTTCTAAGATTCTATCCCTAGGGTATAATCCTAATTATAGGGGGGAGGAAATTAAGACATTTACTGAAGTTTTACTTATGATCACAAAATATGGGTAGGGGATAGGGCAGAGCGAGAATCCCAGGAAGGCTCCATGCCCAGCACAGAGCCCGACACGGGGCTCAATCTCACGACCCTGAGATCATGACCTGAGCTGAAATCAAGAGTTGGACGCTTAACCGAATGAGTTACCCAGGCACCCCAATAAAGATTTCATAGTAAAAACATAGAGCAAATCACAATGAATCCACCTGTTTTCCTTCTCTTCAATGTCAGATGTACTGGCTAGTCGTCTTGGTATTGTAGGTGCAACATATGCAAGCCTAGTTCCTTTACTATCTTTCTCCTACACAACAGGAAAAAAAAATGAGTAAAAATAAATCTGTGTGATGATTATAGGAGCTGCTAGAAGTATTAAGGAAAAAGTATTCAACAAGGTACAATTATACAGCCATCACAGTTGATAGTATTCTTTCAAAGTTCCTAGCTATACTCTAAAATTAATGTCTATCTATAGTACTATAAACACTAAAGGACAAAGTGTTTAAACCAAGTTTCTTTTCTTTCTCCTTTAATCTAGAATTAGACAATATTTTAGTATAAGGAAAAAAAAACCCTCACATTTTAATGACTTTTTCTAAATTTCTGTAACAGATTATATAAGGTAATGCAGTATAATAAAATAAAATATTCTTCTTTTTCCAGGGAAATAAGGCTCAAATATGGTTGACTGGTAAGTCCCAATTATTATTTACTACTTTGATATAACATTAAAACATTCAGAACAAAAATTACGAAAATTATATTTATCCAAATCTGGTTGAAACTATAGTAGCAAGGCCATCTGATACGTTCCCACTATACTGGCATCAAGTACTTGGAAAATAATTGGGCAGTCAATTTATACAAAACAAAAAAACATTAAAATTACTTGATGAGAAATTCCATTTCTGAATTTCTGATACAAAGAAACACTTTTAAATAGAGGAAGGAAACTATATGGAAAAAAGTCTAAGCACTGAAAATGCAATAGAAAATAAATAATCCAGCTATATAAAATATCACTGACTGAACTGTGGTATATTCTATTTGATATAATTTATAATTTAATACTCCTTTCCAAATATAGTTATTAAAACTACTCATTAGAAGGATGTTGCTTTTGATGTATCAGATGAAAAAGCAGATAAAAAAATTGCAGACACGGGATAAATGCAACCTAGGAGTACAATTACATTCTGGAATAAATAAATTCTAGAATAAATGTCCCTTAATACATTTTATTGTAAGCTCTCAAGTAGGTAAGGGATTCATTTAAGTATAATCTCATAATTTATTTTTTTGGCGAATACACCTGATTTTCCCAACACTTACAGAGGCACACTTCATTTTATTGCATTTAACAGATATTGTGGTTTTCATAAATTGGAATTTGTTACAACCCTGCATCAAGCAAGTACATCCCAGCCATTTTCCAACAGCATTTGCTCACTTTGTGTCTCTGTGTCACATTTTGGTGAGTCCCACAATATTTCAAAATATTTCAAATTTTTTTTTAAAGATTTATTTTTTTGTTTGAGAGAGCATGCATGCAAGCAGGGGGAGGGGCAGAAGGAGAGGGAGAGAGAATCTCAAGCAAACTCTGCACTGAGTGAAGAGCCCGATGGGGGGCTTGATCTCACGACCCTGAGATCATAATCTGAGCCAACACCAAGAGTCAGATACTTAACTGAATGAGCTGCCCAGGCACCCTCAAGCTTTTTCATTATTATTACATCTGCTATGGTAATCTATGACCAGTGATTATGACCTGCTGAAAGCTCAGATTATGGTTAGCATTTTTTAGCAATAAAGTATTTTTTAATTAAGGTATGTATATTTTCTTTAGACATAATGCTATTGCACACTTAAGAGACTACAGTATAGTATAAATAAATTTTTTTACATACAGTGGGAAACAAAAAAATTCATTTGACTTGCTTTACTGCAGGGGTCTGGAGTCAAACACACACTATCTCGGATATATGCCTATAATTCCATATTGACATCTGTTTAAGGTAGGTATATTTGTATTATTATCATGCAATTCATTAAGTCAGGTGAATTAAGTTGATACACAGATCTAATAATGATACACAGTAGAAAATCCATCAGATCTGATGTTCCTAGAAAACAAATTATTAGAGTTTTGATAGAAACCAGATTAGGAAACAGATTACCTTTTCTTTATTATCCAAAGAGGAGGAAAGCCTGGGACTTGAAGCTGAACGCATCACCCCTGCAGCGTCTTTGTCTTTCTGAGCCTCTTTAGATGCTGTGATTTCTGCAAGTGCACCGTAACTGCCAGTCTTTCTAAGTCCTAGCCTCCAAGATGCAGGAGACTCATCTTTTCTTTCTTCTTCTTTGGGAGAAACTTTTGTAGCTGAGGTTGGAAACTGTTTTTATTTTATTTTTAAGGAGAAGAAAAAATAATTATCAAGACTGATCAATCCTTAAGCTGGAAATGACAAGTTTACAGATAATATGTCTCAAATTATAGTTAATAGTTTCAGGAGAAACACTTAGACTAAGTAGGTTAATGTCTTAGTAAAAAATGTAAAGATCTAAAACTGAAAAAAAAAAAAAATAGAACTACCTTTCCAAAAGTTAGATTTAATAAAACACACTCCACACTTTATATCACACAGAAAAATTATGATGCAAATACAGAGAACGGAAATGAGCACACCATAAGGACTTTAAAACCATGCATCTTTGGCACCAGTATTTATATTAAACTTGTTATGTTGTAACCTAATATAAATCCTTGCAGCACATAGAAATGCCTCACCATAGATTTTTCACCCTTATTGGGCACAAGAACAATGCCAGTTTTGCGCAAGCCCTGCCTCCATGATGCAGGATCTACTGATTCCACCACAGGCATGATAGGAGCAATGAAATCATACTAAAGCCAATTAAAATAAGACAGGTAAAGAGATAAAGATTGAAAGCATAAAAACAGAAAAGGAAGTTACGAACAAAACACACTTTTTAAAAAAAAAAGGTTTTTATAGCAAATTAAAGCCCAATAACTGGGTAATGATCCAATCTTAAGTTACTGGGAACAAGTTCTAGTTTTAGTATGAGAAAGATTCTGAAAGAATCTAATAAAGAAATTTCTAAAGCAGTTAAAGGCACATGGAGCAGATGATGTTATAGTATATGAATGAACAAACTGACTGCACTTGAATTTTGTCTTTATTCATTTATATACTTGGGTTAAAACATTTTTAATCCAGCATAATCAACAAAAAGTAATAAATGACATATCTTCCATTTATGACATTTAATTCATCAATATTTTTAATATCATAGCCTTAAACTATTTGATTTTACAAAACATTAAACATTTTAACTAAAAATTAATTTTTTATACAAATACTTCATTTTCAAGGCTTTCCAAAAGCCATAAAAATGAAACATCTGTTATCTTTACCTACTTCATTTCATCAACTCAGAGTTTAAATATTTAACCGCAGTTAAGAACTAGATGGGTGAATATAGCAACTAACAAGTTCCTATAATTATAGGATATGGGTAATTAAAAAAAAAAACACTTTTCCCCATATTTATTGCCAAAGTTTGCTATCATTAGCAGTTTAAGAGAGCTTATTAAAGCACCCAGGATGTCAAAGGGCTACTTCATAGACAAAACTATTGTGTAAGATATTTCTGATACCTCCTGTAATTCCTATCAATAGGGTAAAAAAACAGACTCAAGATACACAGCATTCCCGAGTTCCCAAAATGTGCGCTGAAGAATTCTAGGGTGCCAGTATAAAATCACAAGGGACTGTGGGGTAAAGTTTTAAGAGAAAGCACAGTGACACCTGTTGGACGCTGCACAAACTGCCATTGTTAACTTACTTGCACTTAACTACTTAATGAATGAAACGAAGAGGTACTTCTCTGGCCAAGAGGCACTGTGAAAAAAATTAATAAACCATTAAGGGTTCCACTGACTGAGAAAGTCCGGGGACTTCTGTAAACATTGTATACAATAAGACAGGCACTGAGATGACTGGTTATTGATTTCTGAGTCTAAAGTCGTAGCATCCAAGAATAGGGGTTGGAGAACTTTTCTGTAAAGGACCAGATTGTGAATTTTAGGCTTTGCAAACCATAGGATCTCTGTTTCAACTGTTCATCTACACTGTTGGACCAAAGTAGCCACAGGTAATACATAAGTGAATGAATGTGGCTATGTTCTAATAAAACTTCATTTAGGTACATTGAAATTTGAATTTGTGTCACAAAACATTCTTTTGATTTTCCCAACCATTTAAAAATATTAAAACCATTCTAATATGTGGGCTGTACAAAAACAGGTAGTGGGCCAGCTCTTGGCCCACGGACCATGGTTTGCCAATTCTTCACCTAGAACCTCCCCCAAACTGGAAATAAAGTTACTCCTCCAGGACAAATAGGTAACCTAACATTTACTGAATGGTACAACAGAAGCTAACATTGAATAGATGTTTGGTTCTATCAGGTTCTATCTTGTCAGGTTCTAAGCTTAAAAGTCTTTCACATGGGTAATCCTTGCAACCACCCAGTGAAATGCTATTATTACTGCTATTTTAGAGTTGAGAAAAATGAGGCAGTATTATCAATTTTGAAATGGACATTTGTTGCACTATAATGACTGATATATCTCCATTCTGCCTAATGTGAATTTGGATTTATTGCTTTCTGTGTTTCAAAGCTCCTTTCAATTTTACTTAATCTATAAATGAACATCTCTAAAATACTCAACTATACCCACTCCCTGAAACTCTTTTGACTTTTGTAAACAGTACACTGTTTTGACTTTCTTACTCTTCTGACCACCTTCGTTCTTGGTCTTTTTGCTGTTGTTAGCACAGTCCTGCAACATAAGCTTCTCAAGATTGTTTTCAGATCTCCTATCTTCCCTTTTTACTTTCTTCTCCTGCAGGAATAGGGTCTTCTATACTTCCTCAGGCTAAATATTAACAGTATTCAGCTTATTCTCAAATTTGTTATCTCTAGTTCAGCCTGACTCCTAAATTCGCAGTCCTGAGAATTTTTTTTTTTAAAGATTTTATTTATTTATTTGACACACAGAGAGAGATAGAGAGCACAAGCAGGGGGAGCAGCAGGCAGAGGGAGAGGGAG
Organism: Leptonychotes weddellii; assembly: GCF_054177405.1. Classification (NCBI taxonomy): domain Eukaryota; kingdom Metazoa; phylum Chordata; class Mammalia; order Carnivora; family Phocidae; genus Leptonychotes; species Leptonychotes weddellii. The sequence goes on from NC_138373.1 coordinate 124,897,002, forward strand.
AAGCAGGCTCTCCGCTGAGCAAGGAGCCCGATGCGGGGCTCGATCCCAGGACCCTGGGAACGTGACCTGAGCCGAAGGCAGCCGCTTAACCGACTGAGCCACCCAGGAGCCCCAGCCAGTCCTAAATTTCTATTTACCTAGAGAATGAACTATCTAGAACTACAACTGGAACCTGAAACTCAACATATTTAGAATCAAACACCTTTATTTCCAAACTGGCTCACCCTCGGTTCCCTATTTCTGTTGGTAGCACAATAAATTTCTTCACTTCCCTATATTTGAAATTTCATAGTCCTGTTAGACTTCTTAGTCATCTCCCCCCATTTATAAATTAGATGCCAAGTCTCTGAATCTCCTTGTCCTTTATAAGACCACTGCCACTTCTCTACTCTATCATCTTGGGCAACTTCAATAACTTCCTTTTTTTAAATTTTTTATTTTTTTTCTAGGAGCAAAGAGATAATATATTAAGATTTGAACCCTCCTACACTGTTGGTGGGAATGCAAGCTGGTGCAGCCACTCTGGAAAACAGTATGGAGGTTCCTAAAAAGTTGAAAATAGAGCTACCCTACGACCCAGCAATTGCACTACTGGATATTTACCCCAAAGATACAAATGTAGGGACCCCAAGGGGTACGTGCACCCCAATGTTTATAGCAGCAATGTCCACAATAGCCAAACTATGGAAAGAGCCAAGATGTCCATCATCAGATGAATGGATAAAGAAGATGTGGTGTATATATATACAATGCAATATTATGCAGCCATCAAAAGGAATGAAATCTTACCATTTGCAATGACATGGATGGAACTGGAGGGTATTATGCTGAGCGAAATAAGTCAGTCAGAGAAAGACATGTATCATATGACCTCACTGATATGAGGAATTCTTAATCTGAGGAATTCTTAATCTCAGGAAACAAACTGAGGGTTGCTGGAGTGGTGAGGGGTGGGAGGGATGGTGTGGCTGGGTGATAGACACTGGGGAGGGTATGTGCTATGGTGAACACTGTGAATTGTGTAAGACTGTTGAATCACAGACCTGTACCTCTGAAACAAATAATACATTATATGTTTTTTTAAAAAAAAGAATAAGAAGATAGAAGGAAGGAAAAAATGAAGGGGGGAAAT
>NC_138373.1:124898633-124931141 GCF_054177405.1 Leptonychotes weddellii
ATTATATGTTTTTTTAAAAAAAAGAATAAGAAGATAGAAGGAAGGAAAAAATGAAGGGGGGAAATCGGAGGGGGAGACAAGCCATGAGAGACTATGGACTCTTGAGAAACAAACTGAGGGTTCTAGAGGGGAGGGGGGTGGGGGGATGGGTTAGCCTGGTGATGGGTATTAAAGAGGGCACGTATTGAATGGAGCACTGGGTGTTATACGCAAACAATGAATCATGGAACACTACATCAAAAAAAATATGAAATGAAATCACTAAAAAAACTTTCTATTCGGGGTGCCTGGGTGGCTCAGTTGGTTAAGCGGCTGCCTTCGGCTCAGGTCATGATCCTGGAGTCCCAGGATCGAGTCCCACATCGGGCTCCCTGCTCAGCAGGGAGTCTGCTTCTCCCTCTGACCCTCCCCCGTCTCATGCTCTCTCTCTATCTCATTCTCTCTCTCAAATAAATTAAAAAAAAAAAACAACTTTCTATTCAATCTTCTCTCAATTAGCCTCCCTTCAAATACACCTGTATGTTGCTGCCCAATTAATATTCTCATGGCCCCGTTCAAACATTTTCAATGGTTCTCTACTATCTATCAAACTATAAAAATGTTACCATAGAAATGAAGACATTCCGGGGCGCCTGGGTGGCTCAGTTGGTTAAGCGACTGCCTTCGGCTCAGGTCATGATCCTGGAGTCCCGGGATTGAGTCCCGCATCGGGCTCCCTGCTCGGCAGGGAGTCTGCTTCTCCCTCTGACCCTCCTCCCTCTCATGCTCTCTGTCTCTCATTCTCTCTCTCAAATAAATAAATAAAATCTTTAAAAAAAAAAAAAAAAAGAAATGAAGACATTCCATAATTTGGCTTTACTTTGTATATGTACCCTATAAATCAACCAAACTACACAACTTATTTTTCCTGCAAAATATTTCACATTATCCCTACTTTGCTCACATTGTTTCTCATCTCTTCCTTTCAGTAAACTGTACAAACTCTCCTGTTAGTTGAAATACTACCTACTCATTCAAGATCTCAAATGTTCTAATTTTATTTCCTCAAATAAATACGATCTCTTCCATTTTTTCCCCAAGATAAACCGTCATTCTATATTTGTACACTTTTATTGGCATACATATGGCCACAGTACATAGTTTTTTATTAAATTACTATTACACTTATAATTGGATTCAACTAACCAAAACACTTAATTCTAAAAAAATTATGAATTTTTACCATCTAGTAAATACAGCTTACACTTACCAGAATTTATGTGCATACAGAAAAGTAGGTAATCTTTTTCAGAGATCGCAGCAATATTTATTTTGATTAAAGAGAGTATATAAACTTACTGTTTATAACAGTTTATAACTCTTTATAACAGTATATAAACTTACTGTTAATATTTTAAAGTTTACTTATTATTTTTTTTTAATAATCTCTACACCCATTGCAGTCTTTAAACTCATGACCCCGAGATCAAGAGTTGCATGCTCTCCTGACGGAGCCAGCCAGGTGCCCCTACTGTTAAAATTTTAAATCATAAAACCAAACTGATGGTTTTATAGGAAACATCTCCACAAATCACAGGCCTGGTCGCTCTTTAATCTTAGCTGAAGAGTTAAGAACTTAAGGGAAGATCATTTAAAGAGACTATATCTACATTTCTCTGTAGCTACCCTGAATTATTAGAGATAATAATAAGTGATATTTAATACTGTTTTAGAGCTTCCTGTTTTGTGATCTATTTCTTGCTGTGTGTGTGTATGCGCGTGCGTGATTTTTTTTTAAATTTTTTAAAAGATTTTATTTATTTATTTGACAGAGAGCACAAGCGGGGAGTGGCAGGCAGAGGGAGAGGGAGAAGCAGACTCCCCACTGAGCAGGGAGCCCAATGTGGGACTCGATCCCAGGACCCCGAGATCATGACCTGAGCTGAAGGCAGACGTTTAACTAACTGAGCCATCCAGGCGCCCCTGTGTGTGCATTTCTATACAGTTTATGCACTGGTGGAGGAAGCAAGAAAACTTAAGATACCTTTGTCTATATATCAAAACCAGAGTAGTGAGTGGGAACCTAAAAACAGAACTCTGAACTACAAAATCTTTTAATATGCATTTTACAGATTAACAATTCATCTAAGGAAATTCATCTGTTAGGACTCTAAGTTAAAGGGAAATTCTTGAAACTAACTTAGAAAACATTAAAATGCTAAATTAACATAAAAAGTATCACTTAACATAATAATGGGCTTTAAAAGTCATACAAAATAAGATTGCTCTAGCTATTAAAATAATACTTCAAATTATTTGTACGCCACAACTTTATTGATTAAAATAAAATTTGGCTACAAAACCTTAAGAACAAAGACTAAATAAATGTAATCTTCAAAGTAAGTTATGATACCTGAAACTGAGAATGAAATGGAGTTTCTACATATGCAAATCACAGAAAGCAGATAGTTGTTATTACATCAATTTAATTACAGAATCAGAAGTAGTTCTGAATAAGGATTTTTATAGCCAAGAGGTTACAGGCCTAACTCTAACAGTTATTATTACTTTAACAATTATTAAAAGTTATTAAGAGCAATTAAGTTATTAAATCGGGGCTATGCTTAAGAAAAATATAATTGATCAAAAGGAGTCTACTGCAATTATTTGACTATAGTAGTAAAGAGATCGCTTAGCTAAATACTCAAAAGAATGAGAGCCAGTTATTTGTGGCCAGATATTTCAGGGGATGGAGCTTTTGGGAACTTTTGATAATCCTATAATTTTAACAGTAAATCAAAAGAGCTAAAGTTTGGTACTCATTGAAGACATATACAAGGGCTCTAGAATTAAATAAAGTTTAAAACAGCCTATGGTGACTCCAGTTATAGCATGATAATCATCTTTAAAATTCTGCAGATTACCCCCAGAGAACTGCATTTTTAAGCATATATAATATAATTATTATCATATGAATGCAGGTTCTAGCTGAATTCAGGAAGCCCTCAATTATGGAATACAGAAGGTAAGATAAATCATTCATATATTTCCCTGATATTCAAAATGTACCACTGAAATCCATGCATTTCTACCACTAAGAACCCACATTATCACTTTCCTTAGCAAGAGTTTTAGAGGAAGATTATTACTAGCAGTATGGAGTTTCAAAAACTTCTCTAGTTTATTATTCTAAACATTTTGACCACTTGGAGCCAAATCCAAAGATTAACAAAACTGACAACGTAATAGAAACACTATGGGGATTTAAAATCAGTCCTCAAATCCATGCAAACCAAATAACGTCAGATAAGCAACAAAATAAGAAGTCCAAAGGCAGAGACACGACAGTTAAACACAATGTGCAATCCCTCAGTGGACCCTTGATTTGAAAAAACAAACAGAAAAACATTAGTAGGACAACTGAAAAAATCTTGACTACGGTTTATATATAATGAACATAGATAACAGTATTATACCAAAGTTAAATATCCTAAATAGGATCATTTTAGTATGGGAATGAAGGATAACGCTTTCGTATTTAGGAGATACATACTCAAGTATTTAGGGGTAAAGTGTTATGTTGATTGCACTCAATTCTTAAATGTTTCCACAAAAAAGTGTGTGTGTGTACACAGAGGGACATGAGTATGCTCATTAAAGATAAGTAAGGGTGGTTGGGAGAAGCCTTTAAAAAGAGACCAGTGGTAAACAAAACAAAACCTATAATCTTTGAGTTAAAAGAAGTACAGGTTCTGGATCAACACACACTTCTTGGGAAGCACTGTTTGGTGGAGAAAAGGAAGCAAAAGGACAGAGAACAAATGGGGAACAGAGTAAGGGAGAAGAGGAAGAAATAAAACTAACATTTTGAGAGCACTTAGTCACTAGCCAGGCTCTCTCTCTCAATCAAGGCTTATATAATGCTAATTTACTTTCTCTTTTTGTTTATTATTTTTGTTTTGTCTTTTCCCTGACAGATAAGGAAGACAGTAACTTGCTCAATGTCCTCACAATTAATAAGAGGTGGGGTCAGGAGCGGATCTCTGGTTTGTCTGACATCGGAGATCATGCTCTTACTGGCATACCATACTTGCATGCCTGGTGCTTTGTACAGAGTTAGAAAATCTAGATGCTAGCTCTCTCATTGACTTATGATAGTACTTTTTGTGCTTAACTGTGAAATTATCAAAATGCGCCTTTACTTACCAGGGATAAAGGATATAAAACCCATGTTTCTCAAAAGTTCAACAGAAATAAAAACTACCATGACCATTATCATTAGTTTTCATATGCAAACTAATACTTTAAAAAGTATTTTTTAAAAAGAATACGGTTCAAAGGAAATCTCAAATTATAAAATATATTCTTATTCTAAACCTTAAATATTTTTGGAATAAACCATAAAAATTTAAGAACTGTCTTAATGCTTTAGTACTTAAACAGAATATATGTATTTTTAGCAAACACAGTTTTGGCTTACCTTTTTCATAGGTGATGTAGGTGTTGCCTGACCAGATGACACAGGTGTTGTAACAGCTACAGGAGCTGCTTGTGTACTAGAAGTATTGGCATTAGTTACAGAAGCCATGGGCTTTGTCTTATCTATTACCAAAACATGAAAAACATGGAGTCAAGATTCAGTATGGATTGTTTCAATGTCTAGAAAAATAGTATTTTATATTCATTTTTGTTTAAGGTTTTGTTAATTCAAGTCTTTTCCATTTTTTTCCCCCTTTTAACAAGTGAATTTTTCAAGGAGTTTCTAGAAATGTCTCAATATGCATGCAGAAACAAATAACAGAACATGAGGACACAACAAAGCTTCTAAGAATAAAAAGCAAATCCAGAATCTGATTTTCATACTTTTAACACTATAGAAATACAAAAAAATTAATATTTAAAAGCTGAATGCAGGATGCCTGGGTGGCTCAGCCGGTTAAGTGTCTGCCTTCAGCTCAGGTCATGATCCCAGGGTTCATGAACACGGACTGATTCATGAGTCTAATTGTATTTGTGGTTAATTTATTTAACCCCCATCGGGCTCCCTGCTCAGCGGAGAGCCTGCTTCTCCCTCTCCCTGCCACTCCCCCGCTGCTTGTGCTCTCTCTTTCTCTCTGACAAATAAATAAAATCTTAAAAAAAAAAAAAAAAAGCTGAATGCATGAATACAGTGCAACTAAAAAGATTACAAGAGCTATACAATTTTTCTAATAGATCTACAATTTACATTGTTTATTTAAAACTCATAGTTCTTCTTTATTCCAGGAAATCTAAAAAGTGCTTTTTGGCAATAATCAGCTTATATTCCTGTCAAATAGCATGTTAAATGTCACAAAGAGCATATTTGCTCACCCCTAAAAAGTCCAATCTTAAACCAGAATATTAGTTGATTTAAGATTAAATCTCTTTTCACAATGTATTGAGACAATTTCCAACTAACAATGAAGCACTTGGAAAAACGTTTTTGAAAACATCGATGCCAGAAAAGATTCAGACTGTATTTGAACACATATTTTTAAAGATTTACTTATTTGAGAGAGAGAGCACACGCACACGAGTGTGAGAGGGAGAGAGAATCTCAAGCAGACTCCACGCTGAGCACAAAGCCTGACACAGGGCTTGATCTCACAACCCTGATACCACCACCTGAGTCAGATGCTTAACCGACTGCATGACCCAGGTGCCCCTATATTTGAACACAGAAATCAGACTGACTTTTAGCAAAAACAGTTACCTATAAATTTAAATCTATAAATTAACTGTAATTTATAAATGGGCCAGAAAGGCTTACTTTTCAAATGGTCAAAGATCATTTATCTAGTTTTAAAATAGTCCTTTGGTTTCAAAATGAGGAAGGACAGGTATTCTTCTATACTTTTGAGAAGAAGTATAGTACTTTAAAACTCTATGAGATACTCATTTTCATTATATTCATATTCATTAAACCTCTCTCTCCCTTAGGTCAGTTTCCTAAAATAATTTTCCACCTTATCATTATTGTATGCCATTATACTTTATAAGTAGACAATATTAAAATATAATTATCTTTAGGGCTATATATACACATGTATAAACACCAAATAGTTCTGAATTGATTCATTCAATTCTATTTGTGACTAAGAAAATACCCACAAGATGTTAATAGGGTGAAAAGCATAATATCTCAAACCATACCAAAGAACAAGGCGAAAGTGGCTCATTTAAAAACCACTATGATCTTAGCTTTTTGAATAAATTGAATGAGCTAACCACAGTCTAATAAACTTTATTCTCAGTGTTAAACAATACCTCTTTTCATTCAATAGAAGCTAAGCCTATTCAGTACAATTTAAGTACAAATCATGCACAATCTATTAGACCATCATCCTGGAAAACAGTCTACCTAACTGGAGAGAGTAATTCAACAAATATTTTTAAATGTCTCCATATTTCAAGTACTAGGTACTGCGTCCTACTGTCCTAGGTAGGTACTGGGGATATACCAGTTGATGAAAAACCAAAATATCTTAACCGCATACAGCTTACAGTCTAGTAGGAAAAATAAACAACAAACAAGATAAAATTCAAGATTTTTTTTCCTTTTATTTTCTCTTTTTTCCTTTTGGTTTAAATATTTGCTATATATAGTATCCATTTAAAGCAGGAAAAATCGGAGAAATCTGAGATTAGAGAAATCTGAGATTAAATAAATTAACCACAAATACAATTACACTCATGAATCAGTCCGTGTTCTTAAACACTGTGCATGCTCATTCTCATATAATTTATTTTTATAATTAGAAATACTTTAATTAGCATGTCATAAAAAAGAGTTATAATATTCAATGACTACCTGGTTGCTTTAGTTTCCAATTTTACCTATACTCTCACCAAGACAAAAGATATGCTGACTCACCTGACCAGCAATATGACAGTAATAAATTAAAAATTATATCCCTGGTGACTAGAATCTAGACATTCACATATCTCAAAAACACTTTGTGTTTTACCAAAAAATAATTTACTTGTAGGATTAGTAAACTTTAAAAAAACAAAGGAATTTAAGACACAGTACCTGGCAACAAAGCTAGCCTTTATCTGTTTAATAACATTTTGTTTTTAATGGGAAAAGATAATCACTATCTTTTTTGATGTGCGTTTACTTAGTAAACTTTAGTTTCCCGTATTTTCTTAGGTGAAATATTTTGCTGAGTGAGTAAAAATAAAATGATCCAGAACTGTTGCTGTGTCTAGAGGAAATACAGGGAGCCCAAGAAATTCTAGGGCTTCATTTCTATTTACTGATGACCACCATACTGGTCCTGATAATTTTTTCTTTTTTTTTTTTTTTTGATCAAAAATCTTAACGGAAATGGACTATTTTTTCTGATAAATTTACATGTTAAAATATCAGGTTATACAACTCAAAGATGGCAATACTGGAATTTCACACTGGTCTGAAGATGTGAATGATTAACCGATGCAGAGTAAGAAAATAAATGTTATTTAATAAAAGCACTCTGGCAAATAAAATGTATAAAACCATGTGGGCCAGATGAAGCAATGCAATGCAGAAACCATACCCCGATAATAAAAAAGAAAAGAATGTAAATTGTGATAGTGACTTTGTAAAGAAATTTGGCAACATCCATGAAAACTGAAAATGTGACACAATAACTCCATTTTTAAGTATATACCTAGTAGAATATCTCTTACCTATGTACATAAGGAGACAATTGCACAAATGATCACCATGGCATTATTTGTCAACAATGGAAAAATGGGAATAAGATAAATTTTTATCAGAAGGGAAACAGATGTATTTAATGAATACTATACAACAACTAGAGGGGTAAGTTATGTAGGTAAAGATACAGATAGATGTAGGGGCGCCTGGGTGGCTCAGTCGTTGGGCGTCTGCCTTTGGCTCGGGTCGTGATCCCAGGGTCCTGGGATCGAGCCCCGCATCGGGCTCCCTGCACCACAGGGAGGCCTGCTTCTCCCTCTCCCCCCCCTCCCCCTGCTTGTGTTTCCTCTCTCGCTATGTCTCTCTCTGTCAAATAAATAAATAAAATCTTTAAAAAAAAAAGAAAAGATACAGATAGATGTAAACAAATCTAAAAGTTACAACTTTTGAGTGAAAAAAAAAAGCAAGTTGCCTAACAACTTCTAGGTATAAAAATGAAAACACAAAACTGTCCTATAATTACTATATATTACTTCTGAATGTATAAGATATGAGTATAAAATGGACTGGAAGATAAAAGAAAAAACTCAAGACAGTGATTGACTTTGGGAAGAAAGGAAAGGGAAGCAGACTAGGGTTAATGGTTAAAGGAGACAACTGTAATTTTTAAAATTTTATTATAAGAAAAATTTGAAGAAAACATAGCTAAATGTCAGCAGCTGTTCATTCTTGGTAGTTGGAATATGAAGGTGTATTTTTTTTTTTTTTAAGATTATTTATTTATTTATTTGACAGAGAGAGACACAGCGAGAGAGGGAACACAAGCAGAGGGAGTGGGAGAGGGAGAAGCAGGCTCCCCGCCAAGCAGGGAGCCCAATGCGGGGCTCGATCCCAGGACCCTGGGATCATGACCTGAGCCGAAAGCAGACGCTTAACGACCGAGCCACCCAGGCGCCCCTGAAGGTGTATTATACTTTCCTGTATCTTCAAAATTTCTTGAAACAAAGCAAATTTCTCCACACCCCACAGGAAAGTATCTTGATTCAGCCTCAACTTTCTAAAATTTTACTATTGCTTAGGGAATATTTGGGATGATACTGGAACCAACTTCCTGGATTGTTGAGCCTCAGAAAGTATCAGAAGCATTCCTGAATTGCTGGGAGCCCATTCATACCCTATCTGTACCATCCTAAGGGAATCTTCACCTTCTTCAAACCTAAAAATACAGTTCAGCAAAACGCAGAGGTAAGTAAGAACCTCCAGGTCATTAGAGAACAATAAATTCACAACTATACTCAAGTTTCTAATACTCCCCGGAAGATAATTTACTGGCTTGGCAGGTATCTGAACAAGTAGCAAATCAGTCAGTAAAGTTTCAAAAGCCTGATTAAAGCCTGATCTTATCTTATTTTACAATGCATCAAAATTCACTGAAAATCCCATTATGCTTCAAAGTTTACCTGTTTCAGCTTCTGATTCTGAGTCATCTTCTTCATCTTCTTCACTAGAGCAGCTAGATTCATCTTTCTTTCCTTCTTCTTCATCATCAACTTTTTCTTGTTCCAGAGATTCAATACGGGATGCATTTTTCTCTGGCTCAATAATCAGTGTCTCTTTGCTGTGAAAGGAAAATAGTTTTCAAAAGATTAAAAACACAAAAGACCAAAAAACACTAATTCTTCTCAGATCCACAAAATCTAATAATCATGTCTATGGCCATCATGCCAATTCATTCATAATAACAAAACCTATTTTAGTATTTTACTTACTTTTTAAAGGTCTTCTGTGACTGATTATTATCCATATTGGCTGTTGATTCAATTAGTGGAGATTTCTTCTCCCGTTTTTCACTATGCAGCTTTATAAAAGTTATGGAAAGGAAAATAATATTATTAAAATAGTATTAATGAGTAAAATACAGAATTTGAAATAACAACAAAGTAGTTTTCAAAACATGAAACAAAACCAAAACAAAACAAAGATTTAAGTTTTTCCTGAAAAAAAAAGGGGGGGCTGGCTTGGATAAAGAATAAAGAGGACTAAATAGTTAAAAAGCTAGGTGAAGGACAAAGTTGGATTTTTTACATCCCTCCAACCATAAATCACTGACAAAGTCAGGATCCATTAGCCACTTAGGATGTCTGATGATATTTTTTACTTAAAAATCTCTTTCCTACCTACATAACTTCTTCTTCATCCAGGGCCTGCTATTTTAGAAACCTGAGATTTTATAGCCTCCACCTTCTAAGCAAACTTTATTATGAAATTACAAAAATATGTTATTTTTGAGTAGGTACATTATAGAAGTATTCATTTTGTGAAGAGGAGGTAAGAGAAATGGGGACAAGCAATACAAAAGGCTGAACACTACCACGATTCCTTTATTCTCTTTCACCGTCATTTGGTTTGACTGTCAGGAATAACTTAAAACCAAAAAGTATAAAATATCACAAAAATACTTTTTTAGCTGTCTGAAAGTTAAAGCTATTAGGAAAATTCACTAATACAGACAATTTTTAGACAGTCATCAAACATACCAGATTTTGTTTCTTTTGCAATTCTTCTAAATATCCTAAAATATCCTCATCTGCTACATCAAACGCTGTCTGGCCCTGGGTAGGAAACAAAGGGGGTTGGTGACGGTAAAAAGTCAATAAACTATAAGACACCTTTGGTGATTCTGTATAATTATACAAAAAGAAGTTAGATAACATTTTGTTATGTACGTAATTTGTTATGTATGTAGTAATACAACAGTATATGACTTAAAGGAGGTATATAAGAAATCCATGTGAGAGATGCAGCTGATACACCTCCCCTTACTTTCTTTGGTAACAGCTTTATTGACATAAAACTCACCATACAAAAAGCCATTTAAGCACTGGGTGTTACATGAAAACATTAAATCGTGCATCACCGCATCAAAAACTAATGATATGGTGGAGTATGGTGACTAACATAACATAATAAAATTAAAAAAAAAATAAAGTGTACAACTGTATATTCATAGAGTATTACAACCTTCACCATTAACAACATAGGACATTTTCATCACCCCAAAAAGAAATGATCTCCCCACTTTTCTCATCTCCCTTCCCAACCCTCCAGCCCAAGGCAACAACTAACCTATGTACTGTTACTACAAATTTGCCTGTTCTGAACATTTCATATAAATGGAATCATACAATATGTGGTCCTTTGTGACTGGCTTCTTTCACTTTGTATGTCTTCAAGTTTCATCCATGTTGCCACATATAGCACTAACTTCAATCCTTCTTATTGTCGAGTAACAGTCCATTGCTTGACATACCACATGTGCTAATCTATTTGTCAGTTGATGGATATTTGCTTTTGCTTTCTGCTTTTTGGTTATATATAATAAATAATACTGCTATGAACATTTGTACACAAGCTTTTGAGTGAACATTTGTTTTCATTTTCTTGGGGATACAGCTCTAGGTAAAATTACCAGATCATGTGGTAACTCCATGTTTAACCTTTCGAGGCCTTTTTTCTTTTTATTACAGCCATAAAAATTAACTAAAGTCTTAACAGAGTAACAAAATAAAAATATATATTTCTAAACTGCTTAAAGTTCAGCCAGCCACAGGTATGCCTCAGTTTCAAATATTAGTTCAGATGAACATCTGTCAATCTATTTTTATTCACTGTGGAAAAGAAAATTCCAAGAGTTGCTGACCAAACATACTAAGGTTTTCTCCTGTTGCTTGCATTTGTCCTTATAATAACCCTACTGGTACAGGTTTCCAGAATGTCAAAAAAGGTCGTTATTAGAATACATTCTACTTTATATGTTGGCCGGTATATGATCCTTTCTCAGAAAAAAATTCTACTTTTTTTCAACTAGAAAATATATCATTCTGAAAGGCAATTCAAATTTCTTTCATAAAAGGCGTCTCACAGCTACAAAAAAGCCAGATGAGTAGATAATAACGACTTCTAAAATCACAAAAACTCTTCCATTAAAAAACAAATCTAGGGGCGCCTGGGTGGCTCAGTTGGTTAAGCAGCTGCTTTCAGCTCAGGTCATGATCCCAGGGTCCTGGGATCGAGCCCCGCGTCGGGCTCCCTGCTCAGCGGGGAGCCTGCTTCTCCTTCTCCCTCTGCCTGCCTCTCTGCCTACTTGTGCTCTATCTCTCTGTCAAATAAATAAATAAAATATTAAAAAACAAACAAGCAAACAAACAAATCTAAAACCCTCAATTCTAGACCAACATTAGGATGTTGCCATCTACTTGGACAGGAGTTACATTTCCCAGCACTACAAAATGAAATATAAGCTACCCAATATCTGAGCTGGTTTTTCCATTGTCTGTTTATAAAATAAAAAATATGGTCTATGAAATGTATCCTAAAATACACGAAATGCTACTTTATCAAGATAGGGGAATGTATGCATGTAAAATTTACAGGATTCAAAAACACTTACATATCTGCCTTTTCTTGTTAGAAAAGCTTCCCAGCAAGAATTTAAGAACCAATCTATCCTTTCCCATTCAGTCCAGGAGAAAATGTTCTAGCTTTAATAAACCTTTCCCCCTATTTCAACCTTCAGTATTAAATGCTAAGAATTAAATTCCTGAAGAATAAGTGGCTCTGAAACAAAATAATTGGCTCAAATTTTGAGGGTGCCCTTTAGATTAGAAACACATGTTAATCCATTTTGCTATATCATAGTCTCTTTGTATAATTAGTTTTATAATGTTACACATGCTACGTTATACAAATTGTTTTCAAGATCAGGTTAAGTGAAAATAACTCACTGGCTTCTTTTTAAGTATTATTTTAAGCATTTATCAACCCTTCTCATGAATGAAATACTGCACCTTAAAAATTTTTTTGAATTGTAATTTAATTTTGGCAGTGGTTAAATGCAATGGGGTTATTTTAGTGACCAAGGAATTTTCCTTTATAAGAATAAGAAACTGGATCACCTTACTAACCTTTTTTTTCACTTTCTCCCTTGATAAAGGAGTCTACTCTGCAAACAGCAGCTGACAGAGAATAAAAACTAGAGTAAAATGCAGGCTATAAGCAGAGAAAAGTTCCTCATTTCAGAAAAGCAGACCCTCAATTTAACCATGCTCATTAAACAATAGGACAGTTACGAAGGTAGCCAATTGTAAAGTTATAAGCGTGACCTGGTTCTTAATTACTGTAAGGCTACTATGCTTTGTTAACGGAATGCTAACACAGTAGGGCATATAAACAGAATCACGCAACGTAACCAAGAAATAATGGAGGAGGGTACAATGCTGAGGTATGAGAAAATAAGAACTCTTTTCAATCAAGAAAACAATCTTAAAAAAAAATTACTGCTTAAAAAAATCAGTTTTCAATACATCTGTAAATTACCAGAAGCACACTAGAGCTACTGTTTAAGTCTAACCTCATAGACTCTTCATTCCTTCCTCACTTATTCTAACTGAATTGCTTTTAGAGGTGTGATCTCTCTTCATTTTCACAACAACCAGTGAAGTAGTCAGGACAAGCATTATGATTCCCATTGTACAGACGAGGAAACCTAGGCTGAGTGTATGGCATTTGCTCAAGGTCATGCAGGCAATGAAGGGAAAGCGGGAATAGAATCTAAGTCTCTAATGCTCCACTGTCTTGACAGAAAATAAGAATAAGCTCAGATAAAAGCAGGGAAAAAAAAATCTGTGTGCCCATTAAGCAGAAGCAGTTTTGTTATTCACTTAAATCTTTGTAATAACGGCTATCAAACTAAAAAGCTGTCTACCAATCATTGTCATATTGCATTAAAAGAAAATTCCAATTAGAAAAACATCTTAGTTAATATTTAAAAAGGGACAATATTTGGGTATACTCTAGTAAAACAATTATTTTAATTAAGAAAAAAATTAAAAATCTTGATATTTAAAGTCTGTATCACATAATTTATAATAATGAGTTAAAATGACAGCAAATGTCTTACAACAAGTTAAAGAAACAAGACCAAAATCTCTATTTTAAGAACACTTCTCCCATTTTTATGTAGAAAGACTTTCAAATTTTCTATATGATTTGTTGCATTTTCTATATTATACATTTACCAAAATTATATTTTCTAATAGTAAAGAATTCATCTAAATCCTTAAAGTTCTATAAGTACTCTTTGATATCATTTTTAAAAGAAATTTACTAAAAATCTTCAATCCACAAGTACTGACGGTATCAAATGACAAGATAAATTCACTTAAGCAGGCTTACACAATAAAGACTAATTTTGATTGATATGAAGTATGACATATTT
Source organism: Leptonychotes weddellii (assembly GCF_054177405.1). Classification (NCBI taxonomy): domain Eukaryota; kingdom Metazoa; phylum Chordata; class Mammalia; order Carnivora; family Phocidae; genus Leptonychotes; species Leptonychotes weddellii. The sequence goes on from NC_138373.1 coordinate 124,912,556, forward strand.
TTTTAAAATGCAGCCAATGATAACAGAAAGACTAACTCACACAGGCAAAATTATAAAATTAAAATTTTAAAAATTAAAAGTCTTGTAAAAATATCTTCCATTACTATAGAATACAGTCTCCCTCCCAACAACAAAAATGCTTGCATTTTGATATCCTTATGGCATAAAGGCCTTTAGAATGCTATATACATTATTTGCGTCTCACTATTAAAAGATGTCTTTAAAATCCTGATATTTTAAAAGAAAAATCCAATTTTGATAAAAATTTTAAAGTCATATTTTTACAACTTATGAGTTAGTATCTGGAAAAATAAAACATGAGAAATCAAAAACTAAGAAAAATCTGCAGAGGAACTTAGCAGAAAAATTAGTCTTTTTTATTAAGAGATTTATTTATTTCAGAAAGAGAGAGCAAGGGAGAGCCCATGCACATGAGTGGGGGGAGGGGCAGAGGGAGAGAATCTCAAGCAGATTTCCAGCTAAGTGCAGAGCCCAGTGCAGGGCTCGATCTCATGACCCATGAGATCATGACCTAAGCCAGGACCAAGAGTTGGACGCTTAACTGACTGAACCACCCAGGCGCCCCCAGAATAAATTATTCTTACTTATTTATTAGGGTTTTAAGAAAATCACTTGACTTCTCTGATCATGTTCTCAAATCCACGTAACTCTGATAACAACTTTGTAGGGTTGAAAACTATAAAATTCTAAGGAACTATGAGGCATAATGCTTTTAAGATACTATAAAGATATACTGAAATGATGAAATGAGGGGATAAGATATAAAAATTTAGGATGACACAAAAAACTGCTACTATAGTAAGACAGAAACAAAAGGAGATAAAGAAAAATTATTTATACGCAGTCCTTCTCCTAGAGCATAATTATGATGAACTGTATGGCATAGGAATTAATTTTAGAACAGATACAAGATAAAATAATTTTTTTCAGGGCGCCTGGGTGGCTCAGTTAGTTAAGCGACTGCCTTCGGCTCAGGTCATGATCCTGGAGTCCCGGGATCGAGTCCCGCATCGGGCTCCCTGCTCAGCAGGAAGTCTGCTTCTCCCTCTGACCCTCCCCCCCTCTCATGTGCTCTCTCTCTCTCTCTCAAATAAATAAAATCTTTAAAAAAAAAAAAATTTTTTTTTTCATACATACTATATATTGTCTATGAATCACTACCAAAACATAACATGTTTAAACTGGAAAATGATACAATATTTTTGGAAAACCATTTCCATTAATAAGCTTCTCTCTCCTGGTCCTTATCTGGAGGCCACTACCAATGAATGAACCAATTATCAGTACTGTCCATGTCAATGAACAAGTGGCCTTTAAGGGACACTGTTTGGGAGAGAGACAGGAATGCAGAACAGACATTAGAACATAAGAGGTATTTACTAATTTCTTCAGAAAAATTCCAACTCCTGGGGGAATTTCTACACTAAGGAGAGGAAGTATGAATTGCCAAGCTAAAATTAGCTGGCTTTTTAACTTAAAATTTAACAGTATCAACATTTATTTGTCTTCTAATACTGATTACAAAACAGAAAACTATTATAATAAAAAACAATAGAGAAATCAAATTACCAAAATTTTTGACTACAAAATTAAATACTTATATAAAAACAAACTTATATTCTCAAACATCTGGATCACTCTCAAACATTTTTTATTTTGATTTTCCTGAAGATTTTAATCACTTCTAGGACTTTAACTTGCCTGCATATTTCTTACTTGAAACACATTTATAAATACATACATGAAATGCTCCAGAAAGAGCAAAGGAGTTCAGAGGGCTTCTTTATCACTTTACGCCAGCAACTAGGACATGAATCTGCACTACTACCTCAACCCAAACATCCACAGGAAAATACTGGGCATATGGTATATCATATTTGTTCTCTTCCCTTTGCAGATCCCCGATTAGAAACTGCAGTTAATCAGAGTGTAATCAGCACCAGCACTTATATTGATGGACACAGGAGAATCAGACAGTGCCATCTGAATAAAGATGAGATCATTTTAGGAACCTCTGCTAAGTAATCTACTATGTTATCTTATAAAATGCAATATATAAGGGATATTCTAGGGAAGTTAAGGGTAATCAAGTTCACTAGAGGAGATGTATTTTAAGCTCTGCAGCTGTTGGCAGATGATAAGAATCATGAACACAGAATAGGAGGAACTAATAGGAATACTGGTGACACTGGTAACTGACTGATGGTGCTTAGAAGGGAGTAAAGGAAAAAATATCTGATCTAATAAGGAATCTGATAACCTGAGTCTGTTCATGATTTTATAAAAAAACACTTAGATGACATTCACGCCTTCTTTCCCTCTACCAAAGTGGATGATTTTTTTTTTATGCAAAACTAATACAATCCTTGTAATTGGTCAAACTGGGTGACATTAAGTAAAACTTTTACCTCATAAATGGTTTTCTCATCACAAAACTAGGACTAGATGTTGCATCTCAATTATTTTATTTGGGATAAAACTTTATGGTTTTTACTAGTCTCACATGCTGTAAGACCCCACTATCCATGTCATTTAAAAAGCTACTATAAGCAAGCTGTTAAAAGACTATCAGCTAAAGAGAAATAGAAATATATTTCTGTATGTGTTCTAACTCAGAGTGATGGGAGAAAACATTCGCAGAGAAATGCAAAATTTTCTTAATTTTTGAGTTCCCAAGTACTCAAATCTATCATGTATGGTAATATGATTACTCAAAGAGTAATACTTCTTTCTTTGAGGAACAAGGCCAAAACCACCTCACAGGTATTTGAGAAAGACTTAAACAATTAATAATAAAAATCAATAAATGGTTGATAAAATGTTGTTTTATACAGTTCATACAACTTAATACAATTATAGAATTTATATTCCAACATTTTTGAGACTTCTAAAACCTTTATTTCTAAAACTTAAATATTTAAAATACATACTGGATATTTCTAAGAATTTAAATATTTAAAATACATTTAAAAGGCCTACCACTTTGTTGACCATCTCCATATCACATAGATTGTCCACTAAAATTCGACATGCTTCCTCTTTACCCCAGTGAGCAGCAGCATGAAGAGGTGTCCAGCCATCATAATCCTTAATATTAACATCATAGCCTGCCTGTATTAAAAGTCTAAAGAAATTACAGTGAATTAGATAATCATTAATAAATCTAAAAATGAGCAAACATAATCATTAGCTTTATACCATGCAAGTTAACAGAAATTTGTGATGTATTTCTTTTCCTAGTTCACATCTTCCCCCTTCCCAGTTCACATCTTCTCCCTTCCCTTCAATGAATTAACTAGGACAAAAGAAAATAATTTTCAGAAAACACTGGCAATGAGGATCTTGAATTACTGCCATAATAATGCATTCAACTTTAATTAATTCCTAATGACTAATAAGTCTTATGGTTTGGTGAAACACTTATTAATTCTTGTTATTATGAATTATAGTTGAAATTTTCATAGGAAAGCCAATAATTTTTCAATGTGAACTCAAAAACTCCTGGATCAATTTGTATGTTAAACTGATTTATTGAGGGAATGTCTTCAGGTGTCCATATAACATATCATCGCAAGCTAAATATGTTCTAAAAATATACTGGGATCAAACAAATTTATTTTATAGTTTTTCTGTTGCCTTGCAGTTGAGGAACTAGTTTGTGAAAACTTTCACAAACCTTAATGATCTACCATGGGTAATTTTCATAGGAAAATGACAATCTGTTAGGAACAAAACAAAGCAAAACAAATATTCGAGGGGTCGATTCTACTTTTCTGCAGCAGTAGAAAGCAGATATTCTAATTATCAACAAAGCTAGAAAAGAGGAATACATTTTAATACAATGCAAAGAACTGTATAAATTATGTTAGTATGCCCTCCTAACTGTATATTGACATTAACCTTTATTTTATTTAGAAATTAAGCTCAGAGAGCAAAGAATATAGGTCTATAAATTGCACATAACACAGCCTCACACACACAGGCAGACAGTAAATACTTTATAACTCATGAAATCTGGTTGACCTTTACCTTACTTTCCAAGAAGTTGAGCTTGAGAAGGGCTTCTTTTTACCTACAGGAGGTGGTAGTGATAGCTAATACATAACCCTTCATTTATTTATATTTCACGAACTGATCCCCTATTTCCTAAGAATATCTAAAGCAGCCATTTCCAATTCTGGATCCAAAAAAAACCATCTTAAGAGCTTATTTAAAAAAAAAAAAAAAAGAAAATTCCCCAACTCCACCACAGTCCTATGGAATTAAGCAGCATACTGGGAGATGGGCTCTGCCAATTTATATTTTTAGTAAGTCCCGTTACCTGCCTGTAGACCAACATTTAAGAGCCTCCAATCTAAAGAACAAGCTAACAGCTGAAAGTTAAAAAAAAAAAGTCCATTAACATATATTATCAGAAACTTTATTAAGAGTTTAATAAAGAGACAGAATACTAGAAGATATAAAAATATATAAAAGATAAAAAATATATCCCCCATTAGAAAATATGAACTATAATGTTAAATATTTTTTTTTAAAGCTTTATTTTTTTTAAAGATTTTATTTATTTATTTGAGAGAGAGAATGAGAGAGAGAGAGAGAGCACAAGAAGGGGGAGGGTCAGAGGGAGAAGCGGACTCCCTGCTAAGCAAGGAGCCCGATGTGGGACTCGATCCAGGGACTCCAGGATCATGACCTGAGCCGAAGGCAGTCGCTTAACCAACTGAGCCACCCAGGCGCCCCATATAATGTTAAATATTCTGAGTGACAAAAATTATAAGTACTTGGGAGTCTATGTGGAGAGGCAAGACAGAAAGGTAGAAAATTTTTTTTCCCCCAATAAACATATGGCTCTCTCTATATGCCAGGCCACACAATACTCAAAATAATAAGACAGTGTTTATTATATTCAAGGAGCTTCAAATGGAGGACAAAGGTCAAGAAAACAATCAACCCTCAAAGACAGTTTCTGTGATAGAGATGCAAAGGCAGTACAGAGTTGAAAAGCATGAAGATCAATTGAAAGGGGTTGTGTATGTGGGGAAAGTGATAGGGGTAACAAGTGGGGAGAAGTTACATTTGAAACCAATATCTTCTATTTATTTTTCACTTCATACATATTTTTACTTATTTTCATAAGTAATATATTTACGAAGTTCAAAAATAAAAAAGAATAAATGGCTATATAGGGAAGTCACACTCCCACTGCTGACCTTTAGCCAACCAGTTTCCCCTCCCTTATATAACTGTACTACTAAATTTGATTGGATCCTTAGAGAGATTTTATGTATATATCAGCATATACAATTAAAAAAATTTTTTTTCTTAAAGATTTTAACTTTAAGTAACCTATACACCCAACATGGGGCTCAAAACCACAACCCTGAGACCAAGAGTTGTATGTTCCACCGACTGAGCCAGCCAGATGCCCCTAAAATTTTAAAATATAAACACAAATGATGAATACTTCTGTCCTTGTTTTTTTTTTTAAAGTTAATACATCCTAGTGCTCCTTCTATATCTATATATAGTGTTTTAATTGCTACAAGAGTATTCACTGAAAGGAGGTATCAAATTTATTCAACATTCTCCTACTCCTATTATAAATAACGCTGTTACCACATACCTTATTTCCTGTGAGAATATCTGTAAAAAAAAATTTCTAGAGGTAGAACTAACTGCTAAGCCAAAGAATAACTGTTACTTTTATAGAATCTGTTCAACTGTCATACTTTCACCAGTAATGTAAGAGTGCCTTTTCCCCAACCTTGCCAACACAGTGTGCCAACATTTCAATCTTTGCCAATATGACAGATGAAAAATGGTAATTCATTGTAGCTTTATCTGTACTTATTATGAATAAGGTTGAACATGTGTTTTTCATAGGCTTAAGAACCTTGAACTGAGTCAAAGGATCGAAAGGAATTTGCCTCCAAGTTGAAGAGATGGTGAATGAGGTATCTAGACAGAAACAAAGCAGGCATTAAGACATCATGACAGAACTTCAAGTAGATATATATATATATATAGTTGGAATAATGCATGCCTGAGGAGCAATGGTAGCAGCTTAGCTTAAAAGAGGATGACTTATGGTCTTATGTACTAATTTGAGGAGTTTAAAATATATCTCAATCCCCACTGAGAATCTTAATAAAGAATTTTAAGAGCCTAGATAACCTAATTACAAAGACCACTCGGAAGCTGTCTAGAAAACTATTTTACAGTGCAACTAGTACTCAAAAAATATTACCTTTACCATATGCAATTCTCTAATATTTCAATTTTTTTTTTTTTAAAAAAAATGCTGTTGTCAAGTCACTAAGTTCATTTGTGACCTAATGGCGTCTGAAAGTTTGCTAAGTTTTGGATTAAAGAGAGAAACACAGAGGACAAGAAGAGGTAATTAAAAGTTAACTGGACTATTCTAGAAGGCTTCAGTTATTGAAGTGAGTAGGGACTGAAAAAAAGGAGAAAACTTGGGAATAGCTGACCCAGTTAAACTTAACTGTTTTTACTGAGAAGGTGAAATAAAGAGAATAGTTTGATATTAGAAGCTCCAGTGAAACATAACAACATAAAGGGTGCAGAAGATTTTGCTGAGGGCTAGTCTTAATTCCTTTCAGATACATATAACAAAAGTTACCCACTGAATTGTGTTTTTCATATGGCTGCCAACACCTTTGCACTGCATAAGTAAAAGAAAAAAATTTATTGTGATGTAAAAGAGCTTTGTTTCAAGGAAATTTGTGGATCAATACATAGACCTATAAAGTCTCAGTTGCTCATGGCTTGATATTTATTATTATGCTAAAAGCACTCTGAGTCCCAGCGTTATGTAGTAAAAAGAAAACTGCATTTTAGATAAATTACATGTAAATGAATATTCATTAGGAATCAAGCTCTCTGAATTTGATGATTATGTTATATAGAATACTGTTCTTAGTCTCAGTAACCAGAGTTAGCCAATCTGGGAAGCTCAAAATGACTTTGTAGTAATTTACCAACCCAGATGGTAACATATAATGGTTGTCTGACACTTTGACGTAGTGGAAAATTGCAACCAAAGAAAATAATCAAAATTCAAGAGTAAAGAAAGAGCCTTAGAAATAAAGCAGTAATATTCAAGGTAGTTTTCTCTTTCTCCTATAAACAGACATTAAATAACTTTTATAAACTGTTTCAAAATAATGTCTGCAGGTATCTTAAGAAAAGGAACAAGAAATAAAGAAAGTAAACCAAATTAGAAAAATGACTGTGAAAAACAATACTTACTTTAAAACTTCTGTATAGCCTTTAGCAGCTGCAACGTGAAGTGCTGTCCCTCCAGATTTTGCATGCCGGACATCATTTATGTGACCACTATTTAGCCACTGTCTTGCATCTCTAAGCATTATCCGTTCTTCTTCTTTTCGAGCTGCTTCTATATCAACCCCTGATAAAATAAATATTGCTTTTATTTTTTCTTTATAGAAAATGTTCTATGTTGGGAAATAAAATTATTCAAAACATTTCAAGTTTAAATAAAAATTAAAAGTGAAATTTTATTTTTAAAAAATGGGCTGCTAATAACAAGCTGGTTCAATAATGAAATGTAGTAATACTGCAGCTATTTTATTAGCCTTCTCTACTGATTACTTAGTTTTTGCCCCACAATGTTATTTTGGCTTTCTTTTTTACCTTTTCTGATAAATCCTTTTGTTTTTAAAAATTTGATTATTTCCTTAGGTATATCATCCTTTAGTTTAAAAACAAGACAAAACAAAATGTAATTAAGTCTTAAATTTCTATCTAACTGCTTTGCTCTGAACTCTAGCCTACTAGGTAGAAATGTTTATTGAACACTTTGACTCAGAAAATTTATGACTTTCAAATTTGCCAGACTTTCAAACAGATTCTCTACCAAACTCTTTCTTTTTCCAACATAGTACATTCTTCACTATTAGTATCAGCATTATAAATTTAATAAGTCATATAGATGTTCATTCACTTAAAAGCATTTATTAAGCACTGAGTTAGATTGAGATGGTAAGAGTGGGAAGAATTAAAAAAAAAAAAAGGAACAGGACACTCTACCTCTTTCTTACCTTCAAAGAGCTCAAAATCTTGAGAAAAAAATTAAAGTAGAAAAGATAATCCTGAAATTTCTAAATGATTTCATGTGGTCTCATGGGCTTCAACTGCTGGCTATTTAATGAACAGCATACACCACAATGCAATTATATAGTGTGTCTTACTCCAGGAACCTATGAACTTATTAAAGGTAAAGATACTGCTTTTTTATCCTGTATCCCCACTGTCTAGATGAGTACCTAATACAGAGGTAAAAGGGATCAGTAAATGTATACTAACTACATGATGAATGAATACATGGGTAAAAACAATTACACACACACACACACACACACACACGCACATCTTCTCAGCTAAGATCTCTCCTATAATTCATATCCATCTACCCAACTGGTCAGGATTTTTTTTTCTTTCATTCATCCATTTATCCATTCACCCACCCATTCAATATGTACCGAGTGCCTACTAGATGTCAGGTACTTCTTATAAGGTGCAATGGGTATAGAAGTGAACTTATTAGATGGCAGAAAATAATCTGTATGTGAAGAAAAACAAAGCAAGGTAAAGGGACAGAGGGTAATGATAAAAAAAAAACAAACTTGTTTTATATGGTTTGGTAAAGAAAAGTCTCTTTGATAAGGTGACATTACAGCAAAAAATAGAGTGACAGTCATACTCTAATCTGGGAGGCATTTCAGGCATAGGGAAGTCCTAGTAGTAGGCTCTGAGGTAGAAGCCTGCTTGAAATGTTCTGTTTAGAAGGCCAGGGTATCTACAGAGTAGTGAGAACAATGAGCAGAGTGACACAATCTGACTTAAGCTGAAAAGTTAAGAAAAGAAACTGAGGTATCAAATTGGAGGCTACTACAATAATTCAGACAAGAGATGATAGTAGCTTAAACTAGGGTAGTAGTTAAGGTAGTAAAGAGATTAGATTCTGGATTCTTCAAGGTACACCAACAGAATTTGTTGTTAGTTTGGATGTAGGAGAAAAAGAGAAGTCACATATGAATCAAAGGTTTTCAGCCTGAGCAACTGGAAAAATTAAATTTTCAATATGAGAAATGTGAAGTTTGAGATGCCCTGACTATCTATTAACTGGATATCAAGTAGTCAGTTGGATATCTGAGCTTGGAGAATGGAAAAGAGTCAAGACTAGGGAAATAATATAATAAAATTATATGCCACAGGCATCTGAAACTTAACGCTAAAATCTTAATTCAATTTTCCTAGCCAGTCAGCTTGCTGCCTGTCTTGTATTTAATGTACTAGGTACCACTACTTACCCAGCAACCTGGAAGACATCCTTAACCCTTCCCTTTACCTTTATTCCCAGCCCTCATCCAATTAGTTCACAGACTCTGAATTGCCATCTCCTAGACTGTCATCTTGATGGTATCATAGTTCATCACCATCTTAGTTCATGTCCTATATCCCACACTTTAACTACTACTACTACTGGCCCTTTACTCACTCAACCTCAGTACCTTCTGATTCATTTCCTACACCAATGCCAGCCCGGTGTTTCCATATCAAAATATAATCATTCACATTTCTACATAAATTTGTCAATGGCTGCTCACCTCCTGTAAGACAAAACTCAAACTCTTTTGTGTAGTAGACAAAGCCTTTTATAGGATTTGGTCTCAATACACTTTTAACATCTACTCTTTCTCTTATAGCATCACCCAGTGTTCTTACCATCTAGATCTCCACCAAGGTCCCCAAGTACATCATGCTTGTGTGCTGTTGTGCAAGCTATTATCTTCTACATGGTCTGTTATCCTTCCCTTGCCTAAGCAAATTACCAATTATTCAAGGCACAACTAAACCATTCAACTGAAGCTCAACTTTTAAAAAGTAGACCATAATTGAAAACATTTTTAAAATCCCCAAATTACATTAAGTACAGGTAAAGTCATCTTCAAACTAGAGACTGTTATATCTCATTATCACATCTGAAAGAAACTTGCAATAAGATTTCCCAAAAAAGGGGGCGCCTGGGTGGTGCAATCGGTTGAGTGTCCAACTCTTGGTTTCAGCTCAGGTGGTGATCTCAGGGTTGTGGGATTGAGTCGCAAGTGGGGCTCACATTCAGTGCGGACTCAGCTTGAGATTCTCTCTTCCTCTCCCTCTGCCCCTCCCACTCGTGTTCTCTAAGTGAATAAGTGAATTAAAAAAAAAAAAAAAAAGATTTCCCAAAAAGACTATATACGTGTAATGAACAAAACCTATGACTGTTATTTAAAAAGTATTACCATTTCATAATGAATCAATTATATTATCAAAACTTCCTACCGAAAGATAATCATCTCATATTATTTAAGATGACTTCTAATGTTATTCATAAAAGAAATTATAAAGTTATAATTGTAATACATTAAATATAACATTTTTACTAAATGATTTTTCTCAGACTGATTTATTTTCTTATGCTTTATATTTTACTGTCTTTCAAAACACTGAACTCTTTATTATCATTATGCTTTTTGTCTTTACCATCTTGAATATTCTTACTTTTATTATCTTTTACTATTCTAAATTTCCTCTGGACCTGAAATTAAAAAATATATACTTCTCACTTCTGGATTTGCCTAGTTTCATGCTATCTTTATCTAATTACAAAGCAATTACCTCTTTTGCCTCCAAATCATGCTCATATAAATTATATGTAAAAACAAGCAACACATGTTTAAAATTAAAGTATGTGTGAAGGGAAATTTCTTATGCTTAAGAAAATCCAGTTAGAAAGAAAAACTTACTTTCATATTTTAAAAAAATTTAAATGCTACTGATTAGTTATAGGCTCTGCTTTAGTTAACTAAAATCTAGAAGAAAAAAAAACCCTTACTGTACTACATATTACAATACTTTTTTTCTAGTTCCACTGTTTTAACCAGCTAGTGACCTTGAGAAAGCCGTAACTTCTTTGAATATTAGTATAATGGACTAAGAACACTGAAATTGAACCTAGACTGCTGGGTTTCAATCCCTCATCTGCCACTTATTAGCTCTATTATTTTGGGCAAGATACTTAAATCTCTGCTAATATTCAGTTTATTTGTAAAACACTTACTTGTAAAAAAAGGGTAATGAAAGCACCTATCCCCTAAGGTTGTTGTGAGGATTAAATTAATTGAGATATGTGAAATGCTTAGATCAGGAGTAAGCACCAAGGTATTAACTATCACTATCAGCTCTAAATGCCTATGATTCTGCTTCTCCTTTCTTGTTTTATGGTCTAACAGACAGAAAATTCTATAATGCATTTAATTGGTCCTTAGCCTACCTATTACAATTGCAAGGTTTTAAATAATGAAAACAATAGATATCAAAACTAAATTGGGTATAATAAAGTGATTAGAGTATTTAACATCCGTTACTACTATTGAAAAACAGTAAATATAAGATTGAAATGTAGCCAAATCTCTTGGTGAGAAAAAATAAGAATAAATTGGAGTTTGGTCACAGCTAGGAGATACAAAGATTGACTTGTGTCCCAAGCTAAATAAAGGCAATTGCATTAAAATACAAGCCAGAAATACTTTAAGCTAAGGCTCAATCGTTACTACTTTTATTTTGTTTTTAAGTAAATTCTACACCCAATGTGAGGCTTGAACTCACAACCCTGAGATCAAGAGTTTCATGCTCTACCAAATGAGCCAGTGGGGCGCTCCAAATCATTGCTAGTTTCAAAGGCAATTTACTTAAGCATAACTAGTTATTGACCAAATATATTATTAAGAAATTAGAGCTGAAAGAACTGAAGAATTTTAAAATATTAAATAAAAACGTTCATATCAGGATAAATAATTTTAGAAATCTTATCACTACAAGAGGTATATTGAAGGTGCTCTTTTTATAATTATTAAAATCTATTAGAAATATCCCTATAATTTGTTTCTCTGGAACAAAGTTATGCTATATAAGTTCATGTATTCCCATTATATGAATAAACTGAATACCATAAAGTATTTTCTAGGAGACATTCTTAATAAAATACAGTATGGTACAATGATGAAGAGTGTGGGCTCAAGAGATCTATCACACTATTTGGGACTGAACTGCAGTACTACTTCCTACCTGTATGATCTTGGGTAAATCACTGATTCTCAATTTGCCATGTGTAATATGAGGGTAATAGTAGTAGTAATCTCTTAGCATTGTTGTGAGGATAAAATGAAAGGAGGCACTTAAAACCAACTGGCTCAATGCGTGGCATACATTGTCAGCATTTAGTAAGAGTTAACTACTATTATTAGTATTAGCTTTTCACTTTTCACTTTTCAGTTCCAAGGTCATCTCATCTATTTCTCAGAACTCCCCCTCATCTATTATTCTCCCAGATTTACATTTTCCATTGTGACATCTCTTAAGTTCCAACAATGTACCAAATATTGTTATGTGAATGTCCTTTAGCTACCACAAACTCAATATATCCCAAAACAAACTCATGTACTCCCTAAATAGCTGGTCTCAATTCTTCCTTTATCTCCACATTCAATTATTCATCCAAGTGTTTTAATTTTACCTTAATACTTCCTCAAGACAGCCCTGCTCTTTTCTATCTTAAATGTAATTGTTTTGTCCTCATCTTTCAGCTGGAATAATTTAAGAGCCTTCCTCGAGGAAGATATGCCACCGTGTAATCCCCATTTTAAATCATCCTCCAAACTGCCATCAGCTGTTATTACTAAAGACCAAATCCAATCAAGTCCATTTCCTGCTTGGAGATCCTTGTTGCATCTAATGTCTACAAAATGGATGTCCTTCACCATCTGGCTCCAGCCTAATTTTTCAGGTCTCACCCTCCTACTAATTTTGTCTTGACTTTGCATTTCGATTACAATTCTAATGAGTTCTCCGCATATGCTATGTCTCCAATTCCTTTTCTTTGCACATGCTGATACACCCTTGCCTGATAGGCCTTTTTTGTCCACCACCTCCTTTCTCTGCTAAGCAAACTCATTCTCAAATGTCACTATTCTGAAATTTTTACTGACTATTGGAAGCAGTTAGTCATAGCCTTTTCAGTTCTTCCACAACCTTCTGTTCCTATCTATATTTTAGCACATAGCACACTGCATTGTTAAGCTCTGTTTATATATATCTGCCACTTCTGATATGCTGTGAAATCCTGAAGAATAAAGATTGTCTTCTTTCTTCCTTTCTGTCTTTTCCATACCCAGCACCCGGAGCATTTGCTGGCATATTAACCAATACTGAACGAATCATTACAATTAAAATCAGTCTTGCAAAAAGCTTCCTTTATATACAAGGAAACCAAAGGCAAGAAGTTTTCAGTACATCTCCATGCCCTTCCTAGCACATGATAATTGCTAATATTAGGCAGTATAAAAAGAGTGTTTAACAGGAAATGGTTAGCTATCCATCTAGGCTTTCATCAGAGCAAGATATGGGCAGGTAAGGCAGTCTTCTTTCCAGGTTGTGATGCCTTATATCTATTTTCCAGTTTCCTCAAGCCTTGACTATCCTATTACTCCAAAATGCCTGTCTAGAACATTCCTGTTAAAAGCTCTTCTGTGTACTTATCCAAGCCCCAGTTTTTAACTACTTTTCTAATGTATGCCCTGTTTCTCCTGGGCTCCAGGGACCTTCTAACTACCTGTTACAATGTCTCAACTCTGTTTAGGCACTAAAATATCTTATCAGCTTCAGTGTCTTAAGATTATTATTATTATTTTTATTTTTGAGAGAGAGAGAAAGAGAGAGTGCACACACATTTGGAGGGGGGATGGGCGGTGGGGGGGAGGGAGAGAGAGAATCTTAAGCAGACTCCAAGCTCAGCATGGAGCCCTGACGTGGGGCTCGAACTCACGACCCTGAGATCATGACCTGAGCCGAAATCAGGAGTTGGACACTTAACCAAATGAGCCACCCGGGCGCCCCTTAAGATTTTTTTAAAAACATTTAGGGTCATTATGAATTTTCCTAATCCCAGGAATAAAAATCTCTTTTCAAGGTACTAACTTAGCTTCTACTCCTTTGCTTCTATTTCATGATCAACCATACTTCAGTAAGTGCCTACCTTCTAAAACAATATTCCATACCTTTCCTTTATCTTTTAACACCTTAGTAAAACAGTTCTCTTCTGATAATACTCATTTAATCACTGCCTAAACATAATGGAATATAGTGGAAATCATACAGAATAATTTTATTTATACATATTAATTTTAATTATTAATTTTTAATTGTAAAGTACACATAACATAAAATTTATCATCTTAACATTTTTAAGTATGCATTTCAGTAGTGCTAAGTACATTTACATTGTTGTGCAACCCATCTCTAGAACTCTTTTCATCTTGCAAAACTGAAATGCTACACCCATTAATCAAAAACCCCCATTCCCATCTCCTGACAGCCATCATTCTACTTACTTTCTCTATTAATCTGACTCCTGAAGTACTTCATGTAAGTGGAATCATACAGTATTTGTCTTTTTGTGACTGTCTTATTTTGTTTACCATCATGTCCCCAAGGTTCATCCATGCTACAGTATGTGTCAGAATTTCCTTTTTAATGCTGAATTAATAGTCCATTGTATGTACATACCACATTTTGTTTATTTACTCATCCATTGACAGACATTTGGTTTACCTCCATCTTTTGCTTATGTGAATAACGCTGTTATAAACATGGGTGTACAAATATCTTTTTGAAACCTTCCTTTTAACTTTTTGAGTATGTACCCCCAAAAAAGAATTGCTAGACACATAAAACATAAATATGTATTATATATATATCTCAAGATACAATTCATATACATTTATAATATACAGTTCAGTGGTTTTTAGTATATTTGCAGAGTTGTGAAACTATTATTACCACCATCAGTTTAGAATACTCATTTCTTCTAAACAAAACTCTACCCATAAACAATTACTCCTCATCTATAAACTGATGTCTCTCAAATTTGTATCTCCAGCCTGTACCTGGAGATTCACAGATTCAACTGCTTAAATATCTAATCAGCAAAACAAACTTGACGTATCTGAAAATAAATCCCTGAACTTTCCCCACAAAACCTACTTTTCCCACAATATTCATATCTCATTTATACCTTCTTTCTTGCATACCCTACACTTAATCACTCAATAATTCTCTTGAACAAACCTTCAAAATATATCTAAAATCCAACCTTTTCTCATCACTTTGTCCACCACCACCTATTTCTGCCCTTACTTTCCTACAATCTATTCTCAACACAACAGCCACAGAGATCCTTTCTAAAGTAAGTCGGATCATGTCACTCCTCTACCTCAATTCCTCCACTGGCTCCCTACTTCTCTCTGCCTAAAAGCCAAAGTAATTCCAACGGCCCACAAGGCCTTGATGTGGTATGGTTCACTGTTACCTCTGTGACATCATCTCCCTCCAGCCTCTTCCTTGTTTTGCATACTTTAGTCACACTAGTCTACTTATTGCTTCTCTGAATAAACCATGCACCCTCCCATCCTTGCACTTGTAGCTCCCTGTCTGGAATGTTCTTTCCCCAGATGCATGATTCATCCCCTCACCTCATTCAGATCTTAGCTTAAATACTACTACCTCTCTATTTAAATTTGCAACGTATCTCATTCATCCTGCGCGCTTCCCTATCCTCTTTGCCTATTTTCTCTCCAAAGCTTTTATTACCACATAATTTTATGTCTGATCCTACAACTTATGATTCTTCTTTCAATTTTAAAAATATTAAAAAGATGGAGAGGGCGCCTGGGTGGCTCAGTTGGTTAAGCGACTGCCTTCGGCTCAGGTCGTGATCCTGGAGTCCCGGGATCGAGTCCCGCATCGGGCTCCCTGCTCAGCAGGGAGTCTGCTTCTCTCTCTGACCCTCCTCCCTCTCATGCTCTCTGTCTCTCATTCTCTCTCTCGCAAATAAATAAAATCTTAAAAAAAAAAAGATGGAGAATTGAGAATCATATATTTTTTTCAAACAGACTAATGCTACACATATTGCTATGGAAGGTGATTTTTTCCCACTCAAATTATGATTTCCCCTTCAGTACCAACAATTATTTTATTGAAAAAGTCAAGTTCATATTCTTTCTAAAACAGTTTTAAACATTTCTTCCATTTAGGTCGCTTTTACATTACCTTGCCGATTAACTTCATTTTGAAGTAGCTCTTCCATTGCCTCCTCCTCAGCAATATCTAATGGTGTGTCTCCTTCACTGTTGACAGCTCCTACATGTGCTCCCTGACCAATCAAAAATCTATAAAATGAAAGGGAAAACAGTTAAGAAATGACGGTATCATTAAGACTAAAGGCATAACAAATGAGATAACTCCTACATAAGAACAACACTAAAAACCAAGGATAGATGCATTAATTTGTTTTAAAAAAGTAGAGCATGTTTTTTTATTTTAATTTATATTTCCTAATTTTTCTATAATGTACATACATTGCCTTATGAATACAAAAATGTTATTTAATGATAATTAGAAAGTCTTCCATAGGATCATTTCAGACTGTCCCCACTAAATTTTTCATTACCTCCATACTGATTGGTTTCCTAACTGATATCCATGCTCCCAGTCTCATGCCATATATGATAGTTTTTTTTTTTAAGATTTATTTATTTATTTATTTATTTATTTATTTATTTATTTGAGAGAGAGAGAGAGGGAGAGAATGTGCGTGTGGGGTACAGAGGGAGAGAGAGAATCCACTGAGCATAGGCCCAACGTGGGGCTCAATCCCAGGACCCTGAGATCATAACCTGAGCCGAAATCGAAAGTCAGACGCGCAACTGACTGAGCCACCCAGGTGCCCCATATGCAATAGTTCTTAACCTGGGGTTGATGGGACTAAAGTCAGAAGGTCATTCAACTGATGCAGATATCTTAAAATACTATTTATGATCATCACTGTTTTGAAATTAAAGTAATTGTTAAATGAACCTTTAGGTCTCTTTAATGTGTTACTAAAGAAGCACATATTATAACTATACCATAAATGTGTTTTTCTAATGTTCTGAAAATGAAACCTAATAGAACTGGTTTTTGGTGTACTTTGTATTTTATTTTATATATCCAAAATACAATCCTGAGAAAGTATCCACATGCTTCATCAAACCTGACGAAGTGATCCAGATACAAAAAGGTTAGGAATCTCTTTCACTGCATCAACTATACATCTCCCAGAATCTCCCATTTAAAATGACTGGAGTCAATTTCCCACTTAAAAATCTTTGCATGGTTGTACCATTCTAAGAGAAAACATACATGGCCCTCAATGAGCTGGTTTTGTCTTCTTTTTCAGCCTCATTTCTCTTCTGTCTTGTATCACACTTTAGGCCCCAACAATACAGAACTATGCTTATAGTGCCAGAACTAACCCATGCTCCTTTGGCATTCCTGATTTTACTTTTGTATATGTAAAGAATGGGCTTTTTTCCTCTACGTCCCTAACTAACTTAACTCTTATTTATATATTTTTATGGACTACACAAAAATATTCTCATTATAAAAATAGTAAAAATGTCCAGTTTAAAAAAAAGAAAAAAACAAGAACACCTTTATACCTCTCCTTCTACTATTATGCTCCCTCCCCAGAGATAAACATTATGAACAATATCTTCCTAGTAACTTTGCTATGAATTTCTATGTGTGTATATAAACATATGTACACAGTCACTTTTGAGGTTCTTTTTGTGAAACAAAAATTAATGAGATTGTTTTCAATGTACAGGAATGCAATGCATTATAATAGTTGAAAGATATTCCACAGTATGGCTGAATCATACTTTTATTTCATACTATCCTTCTAATGGACATGTTCTTAAATGGACAATTGACATTATCAATCTTTAAAAATTTTCCCAACATCATGGGGATAAAACTTTATTTCCTGATCACACAAGAGGTTGAAAATACTTGGATATGTTTACTGGCATTTGTATTTTCTCCTCTTGTGAACTTATTTACATCTTTTGCTGGTACTTCGAATGTGTTCATTAATTTAACAAATACTTAGGGAATGTTTTTATGGACTGCATGTTTGTACCCCCAAATTTCATGTTGAAATCCTAACCTCCAATGTGATGGGTATTAGGGGGTGGGACTTTTGGTAAATAATTAGGCTTAGATGAAATCATGAGGGTGATGCACCCATGATGGGATTACTGTTCTTACAGAAGAAGAAGAGACTAGAGCTCACTGTCTTTCTGCCATAAGGGGCACAGCAAGATGGCAGCTATCTGCAAGTCAGGAAAAGGGCCCTCACCAGTCACAGAATTGGCCAGCACCTTGGTCCTTTAATTCCTGAGTGCCCAGAACTATGAGAAACAAATGCCTATTGTTTAAGTCACTCAGTTTATGGTATTTTATTATCCCAGTCAAAGCTAAGACAGGTATCTAGTATGTACCTAGTACTATGTTATATGCCAGGAATACAATGGTAAGCAAAACAAACACAGACATTTCCCTCCAAAAGCTTACAGTCTAGTAAAAGAGTTAGATTATTGTAAAA
>NC_138373.1:124931241-125001235 GCF_054177405.1 Leptonychotes weddellii
AAAAAAAAAAAAAAAAAAAAATTATGTCGTAAGCTTGAATTTTATGGAAGAAATGGATGAATTCCAAAGATACCCAAGAGGATACTGGGAGATCAGTTGGATATGAGAAGTGAGGGTGAGGAAGGTGTCGAGGATAAATTGAAGTTCTTGACTTGTATGATGTGACAGATGAATGGTGGTACTAATGAATGATATAGAGAAAATGAAGTTATTTCCTACATCTGACTAACAGCTATGTGACAAATATTTCTTCACGCTGTATTAAAAAAAAAAAAAAAAAAAAAACTTTTCAGGGCGCCTGGGTGGTACAATGGGTTAAGTGGCCGACTCTTGGTTTTGGCTTGGGTTGTGATCTCAGGGTCGTGGGATCGAGCTCCACATCGGACTCTGTGCTCAGTGCAGTCTACTTAAGACTTTCTCTCCCTCTACCCCCCTCAAATAAATAAATAAATCTTTAAAAAACAAAAATAGACACAAAAAACTTTTCTTAAAGTATTTTGTATCTTACTAAGTTTAAAGGTTGTATAAAGGCAGGTCTGTCAATCTTTTGCTTTAAAAAGGCTTTTACCATCCTATTACATGTATCTATGTGGAGATGTAACTTTTACAGACACATACATGGAGAAGAATAAAAGAATATACACTATAAAGTTAACAGTGATTATCTATTATCTCTAAGTGGTAATTAGAAGGGATTTTTATGAGTAGTTTTATTGGGGGGAATTTTTTGTTATCCAAATTTTCTGTAGAAAGTTTATTTTGTATATGTGTGTCAGACCACAAAAATGGCTACCATACCATTCTGCAGCCTGATGCTTTTACACTACACTTAATAATACATTATAAACATTTCTCCCTATATAAGGTAATATTTCATTTTTATGATCTTCATGGGACTTCTACAAAAAGAAGTCATGCTTGAATTGAGGCAACTTTTTCTGTTTCAGAGTTTTAAAAAATGTAATATAAAACTAAATGAGAACATTTACATACTACAAATAAATAAATGAGTCTGGAGCAAAACAGAAAAAAAAGATATAAGTAGCATAATAAACTGTGCTATGCTCCAAGAAAGTATGTAAATAATCTGCTATGCAAAATATCAACCAATTAGCCCTATTTATATGAAACCACTTCTATTTTGCTTAGGTAGAAATCACTCACAGGATATAAAGACTGAGAATAAAAGGAGTACTTCAGAGTAGCTCCAGTGCTTGCAGCAGGGGGAACTACATGGGAAGCAGAGTCTCAAGGAAATACCAGGTCAAAGCCAAATACAGACAATCCAAAATTTTTATAAACAGGAAGGATGTTAAGAGAAACTAACAAGAGTAAAGTTCCAAAACTACTGGCAGGAAACAGAGCCTGGAGCAATTCCTGAGCCAAAAGTTAAGATATATGTATGTACTCATATAATTCACAAAAATCGCCTGCACTCCAGGACTATCATTTGCAAATATAAATTTTTTAAAAAGATACATAAAAATAAAGAAATAAAGTCCCATGGCATTAATTCTTAGCTACAATGAATAATCTCAAAAAACCATTCAAAGATTGGTTGTGTGAAAAAAAGCACAAATGTCTGACTTCTGTAGACTTTGAGTTAGGCTCTCAACTCTGCCTCTTGACAGCTGTATGACATTCATTAGAACACTGGAAGCCCAGTCTACAGGAAAATTACAGGGCTATGTGAAGTTTCAATAAGTTAATGCCTAAAAATAAAATTCTACCTTTTATCCCATCATGCAAAATTATCACATTTAGAAAGCAATGTTTAAGATAATGTGAAATAAAATAGTACAGACTATCTGGAATACCAGAAATTGACTCTGAGGGGTCCTCCAGATACTGAAAACAGATGGCTATATTTCCTTCAGAACAAAAAAAGCTAGGATATTATAAGCAGCTCATGTGACTGCTAATTAGGAAACATTTATTTTAAGATTTCTTGGAAAGAAAAAAGCAAAGATTTCACATAGAATATCCCAAGTTGAAAGTCAGAAGATTGGGCTGTTTCTCAGATGAGTACTTTTTTTTTTTGTATGCTTTAGAGTTGTTGTTGTTTTTAGCAGGGTTTTATCGCCGTAACAATGGTTAATGATTTCAAGTGATACAAATGAGGCCAACATAGGAGATGCCTATAAATGATGAAATTCTTTATAAATTGTAGAAGTGAAAAATGTTAAACCACTAGGTTTATTGAGATTTATAATTATCTAGCACCCTGAATCAATAAATAATTTTGGATAAATTAACTGACCTCAAAATCAAGACATGATCCAAATGGACTTTTACAAAATTATTTGCACATGTCCTAATTTAAAAATCTGACAAAAGGGGTAAAGTTCTTAACCAAGTTATTGGTTGCAACTTGGATGGTATATTAGATAAATTTGCAGAATTATTCAATGTTAATTGAATTTGGAAGACAAATTTTGACAGTCTCTATTGTCTTGGATTATGAGTTTTGTCAAAAACCAATCCACAGAAGAGATTATGACAAAGGGAAATAGTTTTCACTTAAAAAATTTGATCCTTTAATTAAAATTGTCTTTAAAGTAGAAGCTAATGAGAACACAATGATCAAAGAGACAAGGAAGAAGAAATTCCATCAGCAAGAGCTGAATATATTTAGTGTCCAAATTTAACGTATACTGACTTTTTAAATTCACTGTAATAAAACTAGTATCAAGAAGTCATTATAACCAATACACGAACTTTCATGTACTCAATACATGAATCTTTAAAAACTAGAAAGTCAGTACAGCTTTAAAAAAGGAAATTCTGTCACACAGATGAACCTCAAGGTCACTGTGCTAAGCAATATATGATAGTTACAAAAGGACAAATACTGTATGATTCCACTCATATGAAGTATCTAAAGGTATCAAAATCATAGAAACAGTAAAAATAGAAAGCTGGTTACCAATGGCTGAAGGTAGAGGAGAGGGGAAATTAGTGTTTAAGGCATAGAGTTTCAGTATTACAAGACGAAAAATTCTAGAGATCTGCACAACAATGTGAATATATTTGACACTGCCACTATACACTTAAAAATGGTTAAAATGATAAATTTAATATTATGTGATTTTACAATAATTTTTTTTAATCAGAAAGTCAGAAGAATACCACTGGAATAGTTGTTTCTTGAAAATCAAAATGAGTTCTTCAAAGCCATATAACGACACAGAATTATGAACTACCTGAACTTTTCAAAGATGGGTAAGTAGAACATTACACTATTAACTTAAGAAATATATGCTATTTTCTTTTGGTAGTCTCTGAGCAACAAAAATCTTAAAATAAGTATAAACAACCTTATGCATCTTCAGCAGGAACGCACTTTGCTATTTCATTCTTGAAGTTCTATACCATGATGAAGAATAGTTGAAAACAGCTGTAAGAATCCAAACAACAGCTCTGATGTGGAACCTTTGAAAAGTTTTATTAAAAACAGCAGTTCTTCATTCAGCACTTGATAAACATTATGCCACTTTCTTCTGGTCTCTATGGTTTCTAATGAGAAATCTGTTGTCATTCAAATTTCCCTCCTTAAAATACAGTTTCTTTCTCACTGCTTTCAAGACTTTTGTCTTTAGTTTTCAGAGGTTTGTATATGAGATGTCTTGGTGTGGAGGGCTTTGTTTTATCCTGTTTGGAATTTGCTAGGCTTTTTGAATCTGTAGGTTGGTATCATTTGCCAACCACCTATCATTTCATTAAATACTTCTCCAGCCATGTCTTCCTTCTTCTTTTCTGGGACTCTAATGGTACAAATGTTAGCTCTTTGTTATAGCCCCACAAGTCTCTGAGGGTCTACTCATTTTATTTTAGTCTATTTCCTCTCTGTTGCTAAGATTTGGTAATTTCCATTGATCTATTTTTCAGTTGACTAATTCTTTCTTCTATCCCCTCCATTCTACTCAAGTCTACCCATTTTTATTTTGGTTATTAGATTTTTCAGGTCATTCTCATTTGATTCTTCTTAATATCTTCTATTTCTTTGCAGACTTTCTTTTTGCTGAGACTTAATTTTTTCATTTGTTTCAAGCATGCTCATGTAATTGCTTGTTGAAACATGTTTATGATAGCTGCTCTATAATCTGTCAGATAATTTTAAGAGTAGTATCTGTCAGTTCCATGTTGGTCTCTACTGGTTGTCTTCTTTCATTCAATTTGGGAATTTCCTTGGTATGACAATTGATTTTTAATTGAAATCTAGACACTTTGAGTATTATGTTAAAGGACTCTAGATCTTGCTTAAACCTTCCAAGTTAGCGGGCTTTGTTTGGCTCCGCTGTAGCAGAGGAAGCTGTGGAGGTGCCACTTCATTACCACAAGGTGGGGACAGAAGTCTCTGACACCAGAGATGGGGTAGTGGCTCCTTGTTACTTCTAGCTTACCATCAAGACTTCACTGGTATCTCCCTGAATGAGAAGGGTATGAGTGCTTCATTACTACTTCCCATGTGGCCTCCAATGACAATAAGGGGAGGGAGGTAGGCATCTTTAGTGGTAGGTGGTGGTGAAAGTATTCACTCCCCACTAGGCCTCTTCTGACATACTCAAGGGAAGAGGAGTAGGAGCTGGTTAGTATCTACTACAGGTGGAGGGGGGGGCTAGTTAACCATTTGATGGGGATTAAAGTCTTGGCTACCTCTGGTCTAATCTGACATCAGTGCAGGACTGTTGGTGCACCTCAATATAGCCTGGGAAGGGTGGAGGTCTACACTCCCTACAGAGTCTTCGCTGGTGAGGGCATGGGTGAGACTAAGGTATTTTTCCTGTGGACTTTGCCAGTTAAATAGAGTGGTTATTATTATTTTTAAGTTTTCTGTCTTGCTAGGGTGCCCCTCTCCCAGTACTTGGCTAAAAAGATTAGGCTTTTGTTGGGACTTTTTCTTTTTTTGGTGTGCCCATTTGTGCTTTTTGGATTATCAGTGTTTTCACAAAGATACTATGAGGCAAAAAAGAAAAGCTAGGAAACTCACTCCTGTGGGTCTTATGATGCCTAGCCATCATGCCCTCTTTCTACCTCTCAGAATCTTATGTTATATATATAACATTCAGGGTTTTTAGTAGTTCTTAGCAGGAAGAATAGGGAAAACCACGTCTACTCTATCTTCCCAGAAGCAGAAATTCTTTTTTAATTGTCAAATTTCAATGTGTAGAACATTAGCAATTTTAACCTTAATTTTTTTTAATTTGTCAAGACTCTAAAGGCAAAAGTATTATCTTCATATATAAATCATGTTGTTAGTCCAACTGTTAGTCCTGATACCTTGCCAAATACTTTGCTTAATTTCTGACATCACAGTTCCACAATTATGTCACAGATATAATTAATTATGCCAATAGCAAAGACCAGACTAATACTTGTGAGAGAAATGAATCTATTTGTGAAACTGGAGTCTATTTTCCAGTTGTCTAGGAACCTGGATTATCATTTGTAAAAAAAAAAAACCAAACAGACAGACAAACTCACAATGTGGGAAAGTATTTAAATTCCTCTATTCTCTTTGTAAAGCCACCTTTTAAATATAGGAAATCCTCAAGGTTCTGTCTTTAGCATTTCCTGTTTCTCTCAATTACTCCCCAGAACAGTGACTCTATACTTCTTTGATGATGCACTAACTCCTGAAAAGGCGTATTTGTTTATTAAAATCAATTATATGCACTACTGTCTTACTTTATTACTGCAACTTTCAATTCCAAGAGGCAAAAATCCTACTCATTATGCAACAATTCTAAAATGTACATTTCCCTCACATTTTAAAATCATGGAAATCTTCTACAATCAATGAATGTTACAATCCATGATGCCTTACAATGGCTATTGGCCAGGTGGCAAACACAACATGGTTGTGATTATCTGTCCTCATGTGACCTCGGTCACAGCTATTCATACTGTTTTCACTTCAGTCAACTTATGTGCATTGTTGGTACCTTATTTGTTGAACTTAAAATGTCTTCCTGGATGTCGTCTGAAACTTTTTGTCAATACTTTCCGGTAAGATCAAGAAAGCATCAAAATCAAAACTTGTAGAATGCATACCAATGCCTTAAAATAAAATTCCAAAGGCAATAAGAGAACATTCTTTAGTAATGTTGCATCAATGACACTCTAAATTGCACAGAAAATAATACTGTGTGAAAAAATCTAGGTGATTAAACACACACACAAACACACACACAGTATCACAGTTTCATTTTCTTAACCTTTTTTAAGTTGATATACAAAATAATGACACTGTGTTACAACAAGGGCATGATAAACTTCATGAAATCCAATATATGCCTTACGAACACACCCAATATATTCCTGGCTTCCTACAGCACCATTTCCATTAACATCTCAAATAGGGCCTATTTTTTTTTTTGAAAGATTTTATTTATTTATTTCAGATAGAGCGAGAGAGCACAAGCAGCGGGGGAGAAGGAGAAGGGGAAGCAGGCTCCCTGCTGAGCAGGGAGCCCAATGCAGGGTTCAATCCCAGGACCCCGGGGTTTCATGACCTGAGCCAAAGGTAGACGCTTAACTGATTGAGCTACCCAGGCACCCTCAAGTAGGCGTATTTAAAACCACATTCCACTATGGTCTCTTCTCTGCTTCCCCCTGGTCTTGCTCTTTAGGTCTCTTAATAAGTTTAAAGGCATCATTTTGCTAATTACAAAGGTTAGACAAGGAGGCAGAAGAGTGTACTGGTTTAAGGTACAGACTTGAAAAGTTAGACTGACTAGGTTCATAACCCAGTTCTGCCACTTACTGGTTGTGATTACTCCCTGACTCAAGTTTCCTCATCTATAAAAGAATAATTATCATACAGGTCTACCATCACTCACCCAAACCCAAACTTCAAAATTTTTCATATTTCCGAAAGATAACATTGCAGATTATGTAAAACCCCCACTGAATCTGAGGCAGCACTTTATAACCAAACACATTAATATTTCTGCAAAAAATAAAGATACAGTAAATGGGATCAAGAAAGACTATAAATAGCCTCGTATCAGTTTAGGTCATGGTTTGCTGCCAAATGAGCCTACACCCAAATTTACAATTAGTTTGTCATTTTTCCAAGTTTTTGGGGTTTGTAACTGTGCATATAGGCCTGTGGGGTGGTGGTAGCAACATATTTTCATGTGATTGTTAGGATGACTGAAATTATATAAAGGACTGAGAGCAGTGACTAACACATATTAAACACTCAATGAACATTAGCTATTATCAGGCATTATCACCACCTTTGATTTTTCCTCCTACCTCACTACCTAGATCCAGTGAATCACAACCAAGCCTTATCAATTCTATTTTCCAACTTCTCTCAGATCTGCCCCACTTCCAATTTCACTGCCATTGCCCAACTCTCTTGTCCAACAATACTAACCTGTGAAAAATAGTCTTCCTAAAATACAGAATGAGGATCATCACGTCCCTAAAAATGAATCACCACCATAAAGGTCAAACTTAGCAAGGCATACAAATTCCTCTATGCTGTAGACTCAGTTCATTTTCCTAACTGGATCTGCTACTCTCCATATACCACTAATGCTCTTCTTCCTTAAAAACTACGGCTCCTGGGGCACCTGGGTGGCTCAGGCATTAGGCGTCTGCCTTCAGCTCAGGTCATGGTCCCAGGGTCCTGGGATCGAGCTCCACATCGGGCTCCCTGCTCCGCGGGAAGCCTGCTTCTCCCTCTCCCACTCCCCTTGCTTGTGTTCCCTCTCTCGCTGTGTCTCTGTCAAATAAATAAATAAAATCTTAAAACAAAACAAAAAAAACACTACAGCTCCAAAAAACTACTTTTATCCAATGGAATCAGAACCAGTATTTGCTTGGTTAACCAGAAAAGCTGATAAAAATAGGGAATCATAAAACATAATATATATATGAAAATAATTAAATATAAGTAAGATAATATTTCAACATTGAAGATACTAGAGAATGTCTCCAATGACTTAAACCTATGCTACCTTTCTTGCATAAACCACACTCATAATGCATTTCCTAAGACTTCCAAGTGTCATTAAAATGAAGCAAAAACTTGAAGTCAAGAGGAGAGCAGAGTACACAATCCCTCTAGGTCTTTTACTTTCAACCTTTCACTTATCACAACCACATCTACTTAAATAGCAATTATATATATATATATGATTATTTATTTTAGAGAGAGTGAGTGCAAGCAGGGGAAGGGACAGAGGGAGGGGAGAGAGAGAATATCAAGCAGACTCCCTTCTGAGAGTGGAGCCCCATGCAGGGCTCAATCTCACAACCCTGAGATCATGACCTGAGACTAAATCAAGAGTCGGACACTCAACTGACTGAGCCACCCAGGTACCACATCAGCAATTATATTTTTAAGGCCTTGCCTTTATCAAGTCTTTCAAAGTATTTAACTTTGTTACAATAGTAATTTTCTTTTTTGTACACATTTCATCAGTTTTGGACTATCTAATTAAATAATAACAAGTTCAGAACACATAATAATTTTTGGTAGGCTTATAAATCAATCGGTGAAACAGAAGTGAGTAAGCTTAGTAGAAGTAGCCTATGTGCTGCAATGTTCAGTTTTAACAACTTTATGGGAATCAGTCATTATATTTTAACAAAGCAAATGTTATTTAATACAGTGGAGGCCAGTTAAAAGAGCTTTACCATATATTATTTCTCATTCATGCATAACATGACTTTGTTCAGATAGCTCCCAAGTCTCACAGGCATAAACCCTGCTCACTGTTTAAGATAACAGTTAATGTCATCTCCTCTAGGATCGTTCTCTGGCCTAATCAAAAACAATCACTTCAGTGTTCCTTGTACATTTCTTGGTCCATTTATTCTATGTAACTAACTTCACATTTATCTGTAAGTTTGAGATTAGGAACGGAGTTGTAGCCATTATTATATCTCACAATGCCTAACGTTACTGTAGGAGATATTTGTGATATAACAAAAAGAACATCAGAATTTAAGTCCTGAGAATGAAGGTTCAGTTCTGAGTGTAAAATGGAAGTAACAGTGAACATTCCCATAGTGTTCTTTAAAAAAGCAGTAAGAATGTATATGAGAAAATGATCTTTATAGTTTTAAGCAAACACATCTCATTATTATTATAGTAAGATATAAGTATCTCTTATATAAAATTTTAATATTTGCCTAGGATCCTAGACTTAGTTTTGCCTTCTGAGATTCCTAATCAAAATACACAGTCTGCTTTAGACGAATAAAGTATCATTCCTGATAAGAAATATGTAAATAAAACCAAAATTCATGAATTTGCCAACTTTTCTTGAAGCTCAAACATCCACATATCAAAGTAGGTACAACATATGACTACTTTATTATCCTCTGCTCCTCTCATCACAACAGATGACAATTTTCTTTATAATCAGGAGAACCAAGAGCTTAGCTATTTTTCACTAAAAGTAATGACCAAATACAGTTATTCTGAATAATATCAACTTAGCTAACATTTACTAAATACTAAATATGCTGTGTATTGTGCCAAGTGTCTTATATACATTATCTAATCTTCAAAATAATCTTATAGAATAGGGAGATGAGGAAACAGAGGTTTAGAGAAGCTGCCAATCTGCCTAAAGTTAATAGCAATTCTGGCTTTTACTCTGAAATGCATTATGAATCCACTGGAAGGATTTGAATAAAAATGTGATGTTATCCCACTTATAATATTTTAAATGGATCATCCTGGCTGCTGTGTGGAAAACAGATGGGGGGAAGTGGGAAGAGCATGGTTATAATTAGAATTGTTGCAACTATAATAATTCCAGTGAAAAACAACAGTGTCCAGATCAGGAAGAAATTAAAGAGGTGATGAAAATAGTCAGATACTGGATATATTTTGAAGGGAAAGCCAAGAGAAATCTTGAGGATTATACTGGATGTTTATGGAATAAAGCTATAATGAGGAAGAAAAGCCAAGCCATAAATAAGCCACCACAAATATTTAAAAGTTATCATATCCTTAAATAGCTGATTCTTTAATGATCAAGTGACAAAGCTCATGAAACTTTTTCCACGTTGTAAATAAGACCATGAAAATGTCACTGAATGTAATCCTACTAGCATTTTTTTTTAAAGATTTTATTTATTTGAGAGAGTTAGCGAGAGAGAGCACAAGCCGGGGCCAGGGGTGGGGTGGGGGCAGAGGGAGAGGGAGAAGCAGACTCCCTGCTGAGCAGGGAACTCTATTGCAGGGCTCCATCCCAGGACCCTGAGCCGAAGGCAGATACTTAACTGACCAGATACTTAACTGACGGAGCCAGCCAGGTCCCCCCTACTAGCATTTTATAATGATATAAGGTCTTCAATAGTAGTGGCTTTGAAACAACTCCAAACACAAAGAAAAATGCATTAAACGTACACATTAATCACTATTCCATCCTATGTACACTACATAATGCTAGCTTTATACAGGGCTAATTTTCTCAACTATTGAAAAATTTTGTGGCAAACACCAAAGCTACTCAAGATAAAAGCACTCCTAGGAGTGCCTCGGGGGCTCAGTTGGTTGATCTTACAACTCTTGATTTTGGCTCAGTCATAACCTCAGGGTCATGGGATCAAGCCCATGGGCCCTGCTCAGCATTGAGTCTTCTTGGGATTCTTTCCTCCTTCTTTTCCCTCCCACACTGTGCCCCTTCCCCTGTTCACACATGTAGTTTCTCTTTCTCTCTCAAGTAAATGAATAAAATCTTAAAAAAAAAAAAAAAAGGCACTCCTAAACGTCTGCAGTAGAAACCTAAAAAAGAAAAGTGGTGATGAAATTAAAATATAAAAAGATATCAGAATAATAATCACATCAATAACCAAAACATTAATGAAACAAATTGTTTAAGTTTTATTATTCAAATACAAAATTTTTTCACATAAACATAAAAATTCCTATTATTTGCAAAAATGAAAAGACAATTCCAAGGCTAAAACTAGAGTTATTCAAATAGACAGCATTCTTTGGTCAACCAAGGATAGGCTGAATAAACCACAATGACATACTATTCAATGGAGTACTAAAACCTAAATAGAACAATGAGAAATAGCTCTATATATCCCACTATATAATGATCTCCAGAATAGACTGTTGAGTGAAAAAAGCAAGTGAAGAAAGATGTATATGGTATGGTATTTTATCATTTACCTACAAGGGAAAATATTTTCAGTGATACTTGTATTAAAAAACAAACTGGGATAAAATATGAAATTTCAAAATAGTGTAGAAGGAAAAAGGACAGAAGGGACTGCCATTAGAACTCAGTATTTTATGTAAATTATAAAACAAAATTTAAAAAAGCAAACTCTAAAAAATAAATAAAATTAAACAATGAACCTAATAGTATATCTAGTTGGTGGCATAACCACACAGAAAAAAACTATTTCAAATGCTTTCAATACACAGTAATTTGATGGTATATCTGAAGTGGGATACCTTAAAGACTAAAAGAAATGCCCCCACACAAAACTTCAAACTGCTTTCAGTAATCATATTGTTATTGTTAGTGGTATTGTTGTTATAAGTAGTCTAATGTATGTGTAATATATAATGAAGCAAATTAGTAACCTTGTGTTATTTTAACACTACAATTCCTGGCAATGAAATAAAGGGAGAAAGGAAATATTGATACGAGATAAGGGTAAAGGAAAACACCTTGGTGCCAAATATGAATTTGAAACAATGACCAACTCAGTAGCAATGAGCACTTCTAACACCCATTACAAGGAACAGGGCTCACTGGAGAAATGGCAATTCCAGACCCAGGGCAGGGGGAAAAAAAAAAAAGAGTCTGGAACATCTTGTAATACTAGATACCAAGGAAGGTTTAAAGATCACTTAATTTGTTCATATCCCAAGGTCTTAGAAGCCAACATGAAGAGACTCTTGATAACCAAAGACGTATAATTTACTAATCAATAAAGACAGTAACAGCAATATATTAAGCACATTAAGTATATTTAAATGCAAGAGCTCCTGAAGTTGTTTATCCCTCAAAAAACCTATTAGTCCTCTTTGAAGGTAACTAGTGAACCAACTCATTATTTTAAAAATCAGTATACAGAGGAAA
Organism: Leptonychotes weddellii; assembly: GCF_054177405.1. NCBI lineage: Eukaryota > Metazoa > Chordata > Mammalia > Carnivora > Phocidae > Leptonychotes > Leptonychotes weddellii. The sequence continues at coordinate 124,943,319 of NC_138373.1, forward strand.
AGAAAAATAGACTATAGCCTCTCTTTTCTATAAAACTTGTATCAGGAGTGACTAAAGAAATATGAGGAAGTTTCTTTTACAACAATATTCCAGTTAATAAATGAAAAAGAATGATAAAATTAAAATGCTGCCACTGTATATCTCCCATGTTTTCATTTATTTCTTCAGTCAGAGGACTTGGTTTTCAATGCTTTGTGCATAATAATTTAGTGTTTTAAAAAGATTTTATTTATTTTAGAAAAAGACAGAGCACACGAGCAGGGGGAGGGGCAGTCAGAGAGGGAGAGAAAAATCTCAAGAGGACTCCAGGCTGAGCAAGGAGCCTGACATGGGGCTCGACCTCATGACCCTGAGATCATGACCTGGGCCAAAATAAAGATTTGGATGCTTCACCAACTGAGCCACCCAGGCACTCCTGTACATAATAATTTCAATATATAATTTATACTTTATGGTTAGAGAGCTAAGTTTAAATGAACTTATATATCGGAGCACTGAATTAAATACACAGTTTTTTGGGCTCTGTAACTGCCTTATTCTAATATGTCCAAAGCCATACTATTCAATTTTACTTTTAAACCACAACCCAATGATGACACTATAATTTTTAGGGAAGAATACCTTGATACGACAATAAGAATTTTATACTGCCTATATTAGTGTACTAGTGCTACCATAACAAAATAGCATTAAAAAAAAATACCACAGACTAAGTGACTTAAGCAATAGAAGTTTATTTTCTCATAGTTTTAGAGGCTTGAAGTCTAAGATCAAGGTGTTGGCAGGTTTAAAGGGTTTCTTCCAAGGGTTCTCTTTTTGGTCACAGATGGCTACCTTTTTCACAGCATAGCTTCCAGGGGTCTTTTCTGTGTGCACGAACTAGGTGTCTCTTTTTGCATCCAAATTTCTTTTTTTTTTTTTTAAATTTTAATTTTATTTTTTAAAATATTTTATGTTAATCGCCATATATTACATCATTAGTTTTTGATGTAGTGTTCCATGATCCATTGTTTGCATATAACATCCAGTGCTCCATTCAGTACGTGCCCTCTTTAATACCCATCACCAGGCTAACCCATCCCCCACCCCACCCCAGAACCCTCAGTTTCTTCTCAGAGTCCATAGTCTCTCATGGTTCGTCTCCCCCTCCGATTTCCCCACCTTCTTTTTTCCCTTCCTACTATCTTCTTTTTTTAATATATATGATGTATTATTTGTTTCAGAGGTACAGGTCTGTGATTCAACAGTCTTACATAATTCATAGCACTCACCATAGCACATACCCTCCCCAATGTCTATCACCCAGCCACCCCATCCCTCCCACCCCCCCACCACTCCAGCAACCCTCAGTTTGTTTCCTCAGATTAAGAATTCCTCATATCAGTGAGATCATATGATACACGTCCAAATTTCCTTTTCTTATAAGGAAACCAGTAAGAGTGAATTAGGGCCTATCCTAAGGGCCTGATTTTAACTTAATTATCTCTTTAAGGGCTGCATCTACACAATCACGATCCAAGGTTCTGGGGGGGTTAGAGCTTCAACATACGAATTACGTACAGACACAATTCCGCACACCGAAGGAAGAGAATGATGTTAGTGCATACATTTCAATACCTGACCCATCAGTATTTAGTAAAACAATGCATATGCTGAGTTAACATCATACTCCCCACAAACCTCCTTTACTGTTCCTCTAATCCACTCTGGAGAAGGGGCATTATTAAACAATCTCTATTTTTTTTTTTTTTTAAACAATCTCTATTTTTAGTTTTTCCTAAGACTTCTACCTTATTCAAAGCAGGGAGGTTGAGAGTAATTATTTTGGTGAAAACGTAAATTAATTGAGCCAGAATATGAAGAGCCATCATCCATCTATTCACTTGGCTTCTGCTAGGCTACAAACCAGATGTGAAATTGTTAATGTATAGAAACTAAACTGTAATCTCACGTTCTCTGTTCTACTATGTCCAACAGAGGTAAAAATTTATTTATTTTTTTGGTAAGATTTTATTTTTAAGGTAATCTCCTTGGAGCTCAAACTCACAACCCTGAGGTCAAAAGTTGCTTGTTCCACTGACTGGGCCAGCCAGGTGCCCTTAGGGATGAAAAATTTAGAAGTCACTGTATCCAAATCATCCCCAAAACTTCAGAGTAAACTATGTGTGCTTCATTGTTTCATCTCTCATTTCAATAGGGATGAATTAGAACTATTCTGTGCATAATGGAGTTCCTATCAAAGCATGTAAACATCTGATATGTTGTAGAGATGATGATGATGATGAAGAATTAGCCAGGAATATCAGAAATATTTCTGGAAAAAGTGACCCTTATGTAATTGCATTTGAGTTTGGCAGGAGCTGGTCAAGTAAAGAAATAAGGCAAATGAACCAATATACGCAAAAACTCATTAATATGAACCAGCAGTAAAAATTTGGAGAATTAAAAGTAGTCCAGTATTGAGAGAATGAAAAATATGGAAAGCGGTAAGAGAAATAAGAGGTAGGAAGAAGCCAGATCATTCCTACTGTATAAATAATATTAATCATTGAGGTGAAGTAGCTTGGCCAAGGGCAAAAAATTAGTGAATGGCAGAACCAGGATTTATAACAAATTTAACTCCAAATACTTCACTTAGCAGAGTGACCCAATTTTCCTAGGTTGTTCCTGGTTTATAAATATTATTTCTACATCATTATTAACAGGGCCTTCTTTTACCCTATAAACACTCTGACTTGGGGGATATCTTCACCCTGTGTCTTAAGCCACCATGCTATACTTTTCTAGACCAAAGAAAACTAGGGTTTCATTAATTTCTCTCATTAGTGAGATTAGCTGGTGAAAGAGCTAATGCTGATAAAAATAATCATGTATTTGGAATGGTTTTGGACTATCATCACCTTAACAAATAACCCAGTCAATATACATCAGAGTTAAACTGTCTTTTATAAACATTCCCATTACTTAAAAAAAAAGCAGAAAGAGCAAAAAAGAAAAAGTCATCATTCTTCCAATTTTAATTTTGTTCAAAGACACTATGAATTTAAATACTTAGGTTATACCACAGACAGAAATTCAAACTGCCTAAAGAAAGGTAGTTAGATCAGCAAAACTCTACTCAACCTTGGCCAAACCAGGTCACTTTTGTTTGTGTTAAGTCCTATGAAGCACTTTGTTCCATAGCCTACCCTCTAAAAAAAAAATGAAAAATTGTAGTTATTCTACTGAAAATATTAACACCTGCATCAGACTGCTTACCCTTCCTCATACCTATTTACTGACATGTAAAACAATGAATATGCCAAGTACTTGCTTTTCCCAAGGTAGACATGGGCAAGTGACCAAGCCCAGGCCAACGGAAATCCCTGAAGGGGAAATGTGATGCACTCAGAGGACTCTCTGGGAAAAGTTCCCCTCTCTGACATGCATAGGATATAGAGAAGATACTTTCCATTCCCCACTTCACTTTTTATTTTGCTCTCGGATGTACATATGTAAAAACACAACTGAGGAGTTGCAGCAATCATCCTGTGACCAGGAGGGGACAAGGCTAAGAATAAAGTTCATATTTGGGAAAGGCAGAAGAAAAAAACTGAGAGATCCCAGGCCCTTGGAGCAGTTTAATAAACTTGAATGCTCTTCCTCTAAACTAAGATTATATACTGTAAAACAAGGACCCTTACTTTTTAGGTCATTTTAAATTTGATACTGGTACTGCAGCTAAAATCATCCCAACATACACAATGGGTTATCAATCAAGTGGAAGAAATTATTCAGTATAATTATTACTGTCTTTTCAAACTCAGAAGCATAAATTAAAAAAAGGAAACACAGGGATTAAACATTTGAAGAAAAAGGTTGAGTTTTCATTTCCCAAGAGAAGTTAAACAAGATAATGGTCAAAAGTTAATATATATTGAGTATTTACTATGTGCCAGGTACTCTGATGGATCACTCAGTTAACTCTCATAACAAACCTAAGAAATACTACTCCCCTTCTACAGAGGAGAAAACAGAAGCATATACAAGTTAAGCTACTTGCCCAAGGTCATAACCCTTTGAGAGTGGCTGAGGAAGCGTTCAAAATTCACATCGTTTGACTCCAGAACCTGAGTACAAAATATTTAAGGGCAGCTAAAGATAAATGCACATTAGCTATTTTTTCTATGAAGAAGAGATTCAAGTCCTCTGTTGAGCATGAAAAGAACGGAAAGGAGTAAGGAAGTTGAGAACCACGACTGTAATTATGAACAACCACTACTGTTTTGCAATGACAAAAGACTACCTCATTTTATACATAGAGAAATCAAGGCCCGGGGTGCTTGGGTGGCTCACTTGGTTAAGTGTCCAACTCTTGATTTTGGCCCAGGTCATGATTTAGGGTCCTGGCATCGAGCCCTGTGTTGGGCTCCGTGCTCAGTGGGGAATGTGCTTGAGGGTTCTTTCTCTCCCTCTCCTGCTGCCCCCACCCTGCTCTCACACTCATGAGCACACTCTCTCTCAAATAAATAAATAAATCTTAAAAAAAAAAAAAGAAAAGAAAAGAAAAAGAAATCAAGGCCTAGAAAGGAAAAGATGAAATGTAATTAGTGTTACAGGTAGTAATAAAACTCAAGTGACTTAGACATTCTATTCCTAGGCCAGAGTACTTTTCATTTTACCAAACACTGCCTCCCCTTTAAAATGATGTACTGGGGCATCTAGGTGCCTCAGTAGGTTAAGCATCTGCCTTTGGCTCAGGTCATGATCTCAGAGTCCTGGGATCGAGCCTCAAGCTGAAATCCCTGCTCAGCGGGGAGTCTGCTTCTCCCTCTCCCTCTGCCCAACTCCTGCTCATGCACACAATCTCAATCTCTTCACTCAAATAAAATCTTTAAAAAAATATGATGTATCATAGTTCCAATACACACAGGGGGAAAAATGAAATACACGAAGAAATAACAATATTTAAGGCTTACTAAGAGAGATTCACAGAGTAGAACTCCCATATTCAATATTTACCATTGATAAGCTCTGATGTGAGCAGATAGACAATAAAACCTGTTTATGGTATTTGATACATAGTAACAAAAAAGTGAAATAATTTAGTGAAAAAATTATTTTGTCAGGAAACTATATTTCCTTGTTAAATGTTTGAAGAATCAGATTTTCCTGGAAACTACCATTAAAGGTCATCGAATTTTCTAAAAAACATAGTTTTAGAAAACAATCTTAATAACTAAGTATAAATGTTTTGACTAATTACAGAACTATGTATCATATTCTCCCTATAGCAAAGTAACCTGAGTTACTGTTAGTTTCCCCTAACAACTCACAATTACATAAGGATAGACTAGACTGCTAAGTATTAACCTTGAATCATTTGACAATGCTCTACATGAGATAGGAATGGAGAAGTGTACAATTACTCATATTAATACAAAGTACCAAAAGCCAAAGAGGGTGGGGAGACAGAAGATGACCTCCCAAAGAGAGACTTGACATATGGATTCCCAAGAACTGCTTATTCTTTTTCCTGGGAAGAATACTTTTCATGAATTAAGGTAATATAAGAGTTCACTGATTTATCTGTAACAACAATTTCTATAAAATCTCAGGTATCTAAAATAGTGTTTGGATATTTGGACAAAAGTAAACACAGAACTGCCTTACTCTGCAATGTCGAGATATCCACAGGAAGCAGCTGCATGTAGTGGTATCCAGCCTTCATTATCAGGTTGATTAATATTTGCTCCATTTTCAACCAGAAACTTCACCATATCAACATTGTCATCAATGCAAGCCTAAAAACAAAACAGAAAGCAAAATAAGAAAAAATCTGAATCAACGCTAATAAACTTAGCAGCTTTTATAACATAAATATTCTCTTTTAGTCTGCTGCTCTCTCGACTGTACTGCCATCAAACAGGCTAATGGTACCAACTAAACTGTAAGAGTCCTTGCTTAGATGCACATACAACAGTACTGTATGTGACTAGACTATGCCAATCTGTGATAAAAATAAATACGTATTATAATAACAATCAAGACATTACATAAGTACCAATAATATCCTCTACAGCAGTGGTTCCCAAAATGTGGTCTGTTGAGGGGGGAGAGATCCTTTCAAGGAATTCACAAGGCAAAACTATTCTCAAAATAATACTAAGATGGTATTTCCCCTTTTCACTGTGTTGACAGGTGCACTTGAGGGTGCAGAAAGCACCGGTGGCAAAACTTGCTTGTGCCTTAGTACAAATCAAGGCAATGGTCAAAAATATTCTAAGTCACTATATTTGCCACTATGCAGTCATAGTTTTCTTTAAAAGCTATTTTTATTTATGAATGTCCTTGACAAAGTAGTAAAACCTATAAGTCTTATTAAATTTTGACCCCTGAATACACATCTTTTTAATATTCTGCGGAACAAGATAGGAAGTATGGATAAAACACTTCTTCCAAGTATAATGACTGCTCCAAGGAAAAGCACTTGTGCAACTAAGATGCAAGCTGAACTAGCCACTTTTCCCATGGAATACAACTTTTACTTAAATGAGAAACTATACTTAGTCTAACTTGGGTTTTTGGCATGTATTTTCTTAAAAATGAACAGTTTGTCATTTCAAAAGAAAAACAGTATTTGTTGTCAATGATGAATTCAAGTCTTAAGAGCAAATGAATGAATTATTTTAATTTTAAAATGCTATTTATTTATGTAACATGGGTACAGTATTGCTGCTTTAAAATGAATTGATAAATACTTAAATCCTGTTTTAACCTCTATATTATCATGTATTAATATATACACACCACAGAAATAAAAGTTCTTTGGGGTCTTTCAATAATTTTTTAGAGTATAAAGCAGTCTTGAGACAAAAAAGTTTGAGAACTGCAGCCTATAGTAACTAAGAAGGGACTTTTGTTTACTTTGTGCAGGTAGTATGACTGGTACTTTATCTATTTTACTGATTTATATACACTATCCTCACATAAACCCTCATGAGAACAGGAATTTTGCTGTATCTGCAGCATCTTACACAGTTCTTGGCATGTGGTAGGGGCTTACTAAACGGATGAACGAATGAGAAAGCTAAGATTCAAAGAGATTAAGCAGCTTGAATAAGTCGACAGGTGGGCGATGATAGCTGGCACTCTAACAGATGTTTAGATTCCAAAATAATAAGCCCTCTTCCACACTTAACACTGTTTTCCACAGACAGTCCTAGTTTATCAACATACTTCTCACCTCTTTGTAGTCTCTGCAACAGGATATCATAAGTTCTAGGCACTTACAAGGTGTTGTATGAATGAAATCAATTTTTCTTTACCTATCACAGAAGCAAAAGAAAACACTTTTGGTAGCATTTTCTTAGGGAAAAAAATGAGTGTCAAAAAAACCACTATGGAAAAAGTACAAAGGAGAAAAATACTGACAGGGAATCATAGCTTTTAATTCTAGGCTCTAGTTTTGGCTCTGTCACAAATTTTGTAGTGATGGACAAGTAATTTAATCTTTTGAGGCTTAATGTCCTTATTTTTCAAGTGGAGGAAAGAAGCTGGTGGGTTATCTATCTCTAAAATTCCCTAATATGTTTAAGATTCTTATGTATCTGTGATTCTTCTCCTTGGAACAAGTTATAAGCAACCTGATGGCAAGGTCCCATAGTGTCAGAACAGTACCTTACACATGGCAGATGGTAAATGAATATATAAGTAACATTCATATGGACTTTAAGTATATATTGCTTGGGAAAAAAACCATTTTCAAGAAGCAGTGGTTAAAGAAAGGGCTGGAGAGATCTGAGAACCATTAAGCTATCTAATAACAAAAAAAGAAGAAATGTCAAAATACTATTACATTAGAAAGCAGTCTATAAATGTTATTTAAGATTGCTAATGACTCACAGTGGCATCGATTAATATTAGATCTATTTATAGGCTTAATCATTAATTTTCCTTGAGAAAAGATATTGATTTAATACCTTTTTTTTTTAAAGATTGATTTAATTCTATTACCCTTTTCACTCAATCTGCTTTAATTCGTACAGGCTCCATTAACAGTGTTCTGACTTTTATCATTATGATATAAAAAATATAAAACTCTATTTGATAAATCCATCTAATATGAATCTGATTATCATTTTTAAAAAAATGAAAGATAATGTCAAGCAAACAAGAAATGATTCTTTATAAAGGGATATGGGAAATGCTCACAATAAATTTTTAAAAAAGGATGTAAGGACTGTTTACCTAATACGATTTCAATTTTACTAAAAAAATATGTATATAAGGGGCACCTGGGTGGCTCCTAAAAAAATATGTACACAAGGGATGCCTGGGTGGCTCAGCTGTTAAATGTCTGCCTTCGGCTCAGGTCATGATCCTGGGGTCCTGGGACTGAGACCCACATGAGGCTCCCTACTCAGCAGGAAGCCTGCTTCTCCCTCTCCCACTCCTCCTGCTTGTGTTCCCTCTCTCGCTGTCTCTCTCTCTGTCAAACAAACAAATAAAATCTTTAAAAAAAATTTTTTTAAATGTACACAAAAAACCCAGAATATATACTGAAGGTTAACAGGCATTATCATTGGTTGTGAGACCAAGAAAAATTTTTATTTTCTTCTTTAAATTTTCCTTTATTTCCAAAATGTTTACAATAAATAGGCAGTTTATATAAGAAAATTTAAGACTTGATTCTCTTTTTTTTTTAAAGACATTATTTTTAAGTAGTCTCTACACCCAACGTGGGGCTCAACCTCACAACCCAAAGATCAAGAGTCGCACGCTCCACCAGCTGAGCCAGCCTGGTGCCCCAAGACTTGATTCTTAAAAAGAGAAACAGTAAACCTATTTTAACATGGAGAAACAACCAAACTGTTGGTGAAAGTGTAAAATTCATACAACCCCCTCAGAAAACCATTTGAAAGTGTAATAGTATAATAGAATATTATACTATAAAGTATAATAGAATAAAGTGTAGTAGTAAATAAATAGCATGGAGCGTATGTGTGTGAGAAGATTCTATTCATGTAATGGGATCTTATACATTAATGAGAAAAGAACAGCAAACAAAAAGAACAAACCATTGCTACCTTCAACAACACAGATGATCTTCACAAACATAGATGAGTGAAAAAAGGCAGACAGAAAGGATATATACTACAGGTTTCTAAGCAAAACTAATCTCTGGCGCTGAAGTTCAGAATCATAGTTAAATTTGTGGGGAAATGAAGGGAGGGGCATGAGGGAGTTTTCTAGAAGACTGGAAATGTTTCCTTTTTTTCTGATTTTTACTTAGGCATATTCATATATAAAAATTCATTAATTGCACAATCCAAAGCTGTATATTATACAGCTTTACTATAAATTATACCTCAAATTAAAAAGAAAAAAGTAATAGGCTACCATTTATTGAAAGTCTGCTCTATGTATTACCTCCAGTATAAGACACTTTACTTATCTTTCTCTAAATTGTACATGCTAAAATAGATCTTCCTTTAATTTCTATCCCCCGGTCCCTGATGCTCCAAAATCAAATAAAATCCCTCTCTTAACTGAGAAGGATTCTAAGAATCTACCCCCCTCCAAGAATTCTCAAATACTCTTTTTTAGGCTAAATATTTCAAATTTCCTTTAGCTACTCTTCACATTATATATACTAAAAACTGTATCAGCCAAGGCCCTAGGAATACAGGGAAGGGGAAGGATCACACTGTAATATAGCAGGCTTGTCCATAAATAAATAACAATGATCTTATAAGAGCATAACAGCAGTGGCTAGAAAACTACTAAAATATCATTGGGACATAAAGATAACTTCTTGTGACTAAGATGGTCCATATAGGTCTCATTAAGAAATATACATCTGAGGAGCGCCTGGCTGGCTCAGTCAGTAGGGCACGTGATTCTTGACCTTGGGGTCATGAGTTCTAGCCCCATGCTGTGGGTAGAGTTTACTCAAAAAAAAAAAAAAAAAGTATACGTTTGAGCAAGGTTTTACAGATTACATAAGAGTTATTCAACTAGCAATTTGACTGGAAATAACTTCACTGGGCAAATGCACTGTGATTTACAAAATGCATGGAATAAAGTAAGTAAATCATCCAGTGGTATATAGTAAGTCATAAAACAGGATAAGGCTATGTGCTAAAACATCTCAGTATATTCCAGGTAAAAGATCTGAATATAATGCAAAGATGACTGGATTTGATACGTCTGGTGGTTTTCAATCCACTTTCTACTCCCACACATCCAAGGAATTGACTACAAAACTCCCATCAGTAATACTGGCTCAATTCAGCAGTAGAGAGAAGTAGGAGAAAACATTTTATAATTTTAAGAAGATAATGTTTGAAAAGAGCTCTTCAGAGGTTTTAAGCAAAGGGGTGACATGATCAGATCAGTATTTCAGGAAGATTACTGGAAGTAATACGAAAAGAGAAGAGCCTGAACTGAGCCTTAGCAGTTATTCAGACTGATCTATATTGAAAAACTAAGAGAAAATATGCAAGGCTTAAAGACTGGATACATAAGGTGAGGGACAGGAAGAAGCCATTCATGAAAATAAACACTACAGGTTCAAGAAGCAGGTTGGGGAAAGAAAGATGATTTCATAGCTTTGGAAATGCTGAATTTACAGGTGTCTGTATACCTATCTAACCATGCATATCCAGTGGCCAATTGGATATGCAGATCTAGAGCTTTGAAAATAAATGTGAAATGAAAACATGAATCTGGGAATTATCTGCATTAATGTAATAATACACTGGGGCTTGAAATCCCTTGGGGAGAGGATGTAGAGAAGTGATTCTGAAAATATTAAGAGAAGTGTTAAGATTAAATTATGATCTGTATATTCTATTTGGAAAACAAAGACATTTGTGGTATTTTATTCAGTCAAAGAGAAAGTTCTCAAGAAGCTTACCATCCAGTACAGAAAATAAATACACATACAAGATGACTATATTAAAAGGAATATGATATAGTTATAGGGCTGTGCACTACTTATTGTGGGAGCTCAGAAAAGGAGAACTAAGGAGGAACGGTGGATGAGAGTCTGGGAATATTTCCTGGAGGAGGCTCTACACTAGAGCTTAACAGATGAACAACTGACAAACATTTCCTGGTGTATGAAGATGCAAAGTCACATATAGTGAGGATAAAGGTATGCAGGATCTAGAATAGAGTTTATTTGCCATCTTATGAGTAAATCTTTGACACTGAAAAGATTTTCAAGATGAATGGTTAATTTTTAAAGTTTAGGAAGGCAATCCCCTCTGGCTCTTCAAAAAAATTAACCTATGGGTATAGCTAATTCCCAATAAATGAAATGTTGCTGATTCTGATTTAAAATATTTGTTTTTAAATCAGTATAATTTAAAAAACACCAATAAAAATACCTAAAGCAGTTAATGCTAAACCTGCTTCTTCCTTTGTTTATAGCCGTAGTAAGTTTCTGAAATGTTTTAATGTAATTTAAATGCTAAAAACGTTGTCACAAAATTATCTATTACATATGAATCTCAAGTTTGTGGTGCAAGTATTCTCCTGAACATTTATAAAGCATACATAAGAAACTGGCAAGGCATGCCCATAAAAATATTGTCGCTAAGAGAAAGCTAAAACATGCAGCACATTAAGAGACACATGACTTGCTAACCTGTACCTCTGAAACAAATAATACATTATATATTAAAAAAAAAAAAAGAAGATAGCAGGAAGGGAAAAATGAAGGGGGGGAAATTGGAGGAGGAGATGAACCATGAGAGACTATGGACTCTGAGAAACAAACTGAGGGTTCTAGAGGGGAGGGGGATGGGAGGATGGGTTAGCCTGGTGATGGGTATTAAAGAGGGCACATACTGAATGGAGCACTGGGTGTTATAAACTAATGATGTAATGTATGGTGATTAACATAATAAAAAAATTACTTTGAAAAAAAATATTTGACTAAATATGGTCAGTTAATTAAGCCATATATGGAAAGGAACAATGACTCAAACTATGTTAGATAAGATTTTGGAGGTGGGTATATCTTAAGTGTTTCATGAATACATATCCAGAGCAACTGCCAATAATAAATGGCTGTGTGAAGACACATTTGTCATTTAATTCCTGGTACAGGCAGCTTTGTCAACTTGAGCTGTAAATTAATTCAACAAACTAGTTCAGGTAAATAAAACAAATGTTTTTATTGAAAAGGAGACCTAGTTATTTTTCTCAGCAAGTTAGCTCAAGGACAAGCTTTGTTTCCCACACTTCTAAAGAAAAAAGCTGCAATCTAACAACAAAGAGTTGAATAAAGGAACTATACAACATTGGCTGAAAGTAGACAAAATCAGTGGCCTAATGACAACTTTTGGGTGGGGCATGTATAGTTTGAAAAATCATTAAATTTCATTCCTAGAGAAATAAAAACAAATGTGTTAAGCGACTACATAATTCAACTGAGTAAAATCACAACTACAAAATTAGTAGCATTTGAAATAAATTCTAACACTGTAATATTCCTTTTCATGAAACTGGTTTTGTTTAAAATACATAGGCTAGAGCCACACTGTAAGGGATTAATCCAGTTCTGCCACTTACTGGCCAGGTGTTGTTGGGTAAATTACTTAACATCCTGTGTGCCACAGTTTCCTCTGGAAAATGAGGGTAATAATAGTACCCACCTCAAAAGTTTACTATGAGAAGTATATGAATTAATATGAAAGCACTTAGAGTAGTACCTGCCAAATATTAAGTGCTTTTATGTTTGTATTAATACATAATCACCATGCTAAATCACCTCCATTTAAAACTTTTTTTTATATTCTTAACTAAAACTTACTTTCTCGTCCCTCTATAAATTATAAAACAAGGTTATATGCTGGAGACTTTTAGTACCATTTTTGGTAAAAGTCCCACTCACAATTATTGGGTGGGAGGACGATTAAATTTTAAAAGATGCACTAAGGAAATCTTCAGGATTTCAAACTTCCTTCAAACTTTTATATATAAAAGTTTTATATAAGCTCATGCATACAAATTATATATGACTCAGAAAAGAAAAGCAAGAGAAAAAGATTTAGTTGTATAAATGTCATTAGAGAACTTAAGTTTAAATGAAATCATAACCAATTAGTTGAAATGTTTACAATCTGTGCCTAATCATCAGTAACACAATTAACAGACAAATCAATTTGAATATGGAAGTTATCTAAATCAATTTTCACTTCCTGGAAACAATTCTTTAGGACTCTTACTAATGAAAACTTGGTTCTGCTCAACTTCTGATAACAGAAATCTGTAGATATATTAGAAAGTAGTCCATACTCTAAGCACTCAGATTGACACACATGTCAGTGAGTATGCTTAAAGAGGAACTGAACTAAAGATATCCAAGCAAGTATTTGTCTATTTTAAAGAAAACTGAATTTGGACTATCAAAGGAGGTTTATACAAGAAAAACAATGAAGAACTCTAAGCAGTACTCTCATACTGAATAATAAAAAAATAAATACCTTGGTCTTGCATTAAGATGGGCAAATAATGAGCATGTATAATCTTAGGAGTCATCTAGTATATTAGTTATGAAAACAAGTAACTAGTTCAGTACTGCATTAACTTTATTTTTTTTTAAAGATTTTTTACCTCTGAAACAAATAATACATTATGTTTTTTTTTTTTTTTTTTTTTAACAGAGAGAGAGAGAACACAAGCAGGGTGAGCTGTAGGCAGAGGGAGAGGGAGAAGCAGGCTCCCCATCGAGCAAGGAGTCCAATGTGGGGCTCCATCCCAGAACCCTGGGATCATGACCTGAGCCGAAGGCAGACACTCAACTGAATGAGCCACCCATGCTCCCCCAGTACTGCATTAACTTTAAAATATTTTTGGCTTTCTACTCTTATCATATAAGCAGGTAGGAACTCTAGATGTAAAAAAAAAAAAAAAAACTTGTCTTCATAATAAATCATATATTCAAATGACAAAACGATTGGGACAATAAATTTAAAACACAGATTATGCGCAATGCTGGAACATGGGAAATTCTTCATTTGGATTAAGAAAAGTTCAGGCTTACGTACATATGGTATCCTAGAGAGAATAAAGGAGACACATATCTGACAAAGAGAAGATCCAATATATATTTGTGAACTGAATGAACTAGACAGGGCAAAGAGACTATAAAACATCTGAAAAAATGTTTTTTGAGACCAAAAAAAAGTTTCTAGGGGAAAAATAATCTAAGTACTGCCTGAACATTCATGCCTCATCCAACAAGTACTACGTATTTAAAAGACAACACTAAAAACTGGAAACTATAAATATTCAAAGACTGAAATATAGCCTTATCCTCTTATTCACTGTTATTTCCTTTAGTGATAAAGCTCTATAAAGTAGTAAGTTAAACCTAGATCTTTAGAGGCCAACACTTTTATTTGGGAACTTAGGGAACAGCATTTCTTCTAGAGTTTAAAATCCTTAGGGATCTAAAAAGAACTGAATTTCAGGATCACTCTCTCGCTAATAATTTTTATCGATTGCCTACCATATATAATGCATTCTGGTGAATACAAGGAAGAACACTAAAGAATATATTGTTTCCTTTATGCACAGTGCCTGGCACACAGGAACTATATAATAAATACATATAAAATGAATCAAAACAAAATGTTAACTTCTCCTTAATGAGTAGGCATTTATTACCTAGTGTGTGTATGTGTACATAAAACTGTGCTAAGTACTGTGCGAGACTTGCTGCCTTTTATTGTTTCATGTGTTCCTGTCTTTTCTCCCAACTAGATGACAGTTCCTTAAGAATAGGAAATGCCTTATATACCCCACAATACCTAACAGAGCCACCCAATAAATTTTTGTTAATGAGCTAAAACAGAATCCTTATAATCTATAATTAGGAAAAAAAGCAGACAAAACAGAAAAATAATAAGCAATTTTAAAAATATAGCATTAATCAAGAAAAAGTATGGGAGCAGAGATGAGTTAAAGAAAACTTTTTGGAGTAAATAAATCTTTGGCCAGGTTTCATTAATGTCTGAGCGCTAGACAGGAAAGTAGTTACAGGTTGCTATTTTCCTTGTAGTCTTTTATCAGAAGCGGTCACACACTGACCTGGAGGGGTTTAATCAATGTATATACTAAGAAGAAAATAATTTAGTTTCAGGAGAGGAAATAAAAGCTTCTACTTAATATTTCTATTAAATCAAAAAAATAGCTTACAAAAATATGTATAACATGATACCATTCTTGCCATAGATATACCTAATGAAGGGTCTGGAAGAATATGTGCCAAAATGTTAATTAACACAAGTCAAAGTCATTGAGTTATTTTCCAAAAATGTCTCTACAGTGAGGACATAAAATTCTTACGGCTTTCCAAAACAAAACAAAAAATTTCACATACTTGTTATTTTTCTTGATGAGTTTCTTCAGTGTCCAGCAAAGTATGTGGCCGATAAAGAGCAGGAGATTCTTCGTTAACTCAGAAAGTATTTACTGAGTGTCCAGTTCAGCCACTATGCTAGTTGCTAGAAATATACTGGTGAAGTATATAGACCAGATTTCTGTACTCATAGAGCTTAGAGTCCAGCAGGCAAGACAGATAACTAAACAAACAATAGCAGAAAGAGGTATAATAAACGCTATACACATAACTAGAGTACTTAACCTGAATTTGGGAGAAAGAGGAGAAATCAGAATTTCTGAGGGTGGTATCCAAGAATTTCCACTTTAAAGAAATTCCCCATCTAATTTGTAAAAACAGACTAGATTGAAAACCTCTGATATCCAGGGTAACTGCAGCTAGAGAGATAAACAATGCACAAGCGCCATTTATACAATGGGATCAGAAAAGCCTATGTCAAAACTGGAGGACCGGGCGCCTGGGTGGCTCAGTCGTTAAGCGTCTGCCTTTGGCTCAGGTCATGATCCCAGGGTCCTGGGATCGAGTCCCACATCGGGCTCTCTGCTCGGCAGGAAGCCTGCTTCTCCCTCTCCCACTCCCCCTGCTTGTGTTCCTGCTCTCGCTATCTCTCTCTCTGTCAAATAAATAAATAAAATCTTTAAAAAAAAAAAAACAAAACAAAACTGGAGGACCATCAGTATTTAAGAAAGGGGAGACAAAATAAAAGGAAAGAAAAAAATGTGTTAGTAGGCAAAAATCCAGAAAGAGAAGGCAGTATGGAAGAAAACACAACGTGATAAGCCAAATGCCCCACATTTTGGTGCTCCTTAATAACACACTAAATAAAACACGAGATCAAAGGTAAGATGATAAACCCTATTTAACAATAAAATCCAACCAATTAAATAAAATATATTCAGAAATCAAGACAGGATGATCAAAGGACTCATAAGTAAATCAAAAAGAATCTAAATATTATAAATTCTAACAGACTAGAAATATTAATACAGCTAACAAAATGAAAGGAGGGGAGAGAGGACAAAAATGGATGAGTGCTGATATGCTAATCTTTCTTATAGAATAGTCAAATCTTTCTAAAATTGGAATGTGGTCTTTAAAAAAAATCTTATGTCACCGTATTCATAGACTATTTTCTTAATCTTAAAGGAACATTTAAGGAGATACTCCCTCTAGTTGTAAAGAAAATTTAACCTAAAATTCAACCATTACTTCAGTCTTCAGTTGTTTTCTTTGGCAAATTAAAGCAAAACTAAATTTAACACTTTTTAATTAAAATAGTATATGCAATATGTGTCCTTTTTAATAAAAGCATGTCAAATGGTCTGCACAGAGAGACCCTAAAATAATGTTCCCTAAATGATGGTTAGTTATGGATAATTAACATCCACCGGGCAATTATTACTACTTTTTTTTTAGCATACAGCACAGTGCCTGGCTCAAAATTAAAGAGCCAAATCCTGCCTGCAACTCAGTCTAATCAGAAATAAACAAATGCGTAGATAAAAAATCTCAAAACGACATAACTTTTCTAAATCTCAAATTCTCCTCTGTATTTTAGTATGCATGGATTACTTTAGTATATACCTTTTATGAAACCTCAAAAATGTTGAAATTTTAAAAAATATGTATATGTATATAAATAAATTCAAATTGAAGAAAAGGGGAGAGGTTTGGGAAGAGAAACAGATTTTTTTGTCATGCCCATGACATAGATGGGGGGGAGGAATTGCAGGGAACAAACAGGCTAGGTCTGGAAACTATCCCTGCATCCCTTTCAGAAAGCAAAGAACAAAAATATTATCTGACAGGCTGAGAACCTGATACTTGTTCTGCCATATTCGGATATGC
The DNA here is from genome assembly GCF_054177405.1 of Leptonychotes weddellii. NCBI lineage: Eukaryota > Metazoa > Chordata > Mammalia > Carnivora > Phocidae > Leptonychotes > Leptonychotes weddellii. The sequence continues at coordinate 124,960,567 of NC_138373.1, forward strand.
TTTGGCAAAAAACATCAAAGATGACGTTAACAATATATAATTCTGAGTCCTAGGAGAGAAAATTTAAAAAAAAATCTATTTGGTTATTATAATCAAATATTATTTTCCATTTTAGACTACTAAGCTATTCTATATTTCTGGGACCACTGACGGAGGAGTTAAGAAAGCAGGAGTTAATATTTCCAAGTCACAAAATAAGAGGGTCACCAAACATTCAAATGGAGAGCAGACGGGGATAAACAAAAACAAATGAGCAAAGATGTAATTGATTTTCAAGTACTTTGCTGAAAAGTAAGAGAGAAATAAAGTTACTAGTAAGCAAAGTAGTTAAGCACAGTACTAATAGGAAGCAACTGTTAAATATTTACTAATATAAATTGAGGGATATAAAATGCCACAAAAATTATTTTATTTTAGTTTGCTGTTATGGTAGGTAGGCTCTAAGATGGCAAAGATCTCTGCCTCATGGTAGTCACAACCTTGTGTAAATTCCTCCCCTTGAGTGTAGGGTGGACTTGCTTCCAACAAACTGGACAGGGTAGAAGTGATGGGATGTCATGTATGTACTCTCTCGTCCTCTCTTGGATCACTCACAACCTGGGAACATACAAATGCCATGTCAAGAGGCAGTCCTGGTTAAGAAGCCCATGTGGCAGGCAAGCAAAGCCTATCAATAACCATGTGAGTTAGCTTTGAAGTGGATCCCTACTTACCCACCCCCCAGCCCAGTTAAACCTTCACATAAGACTGCAATCCCAGCCAACAGCTTGAGGGCAATCTCATGTGATATCTTGAGGCAGAAGCACCTAGATAAGCCCCACTCAAATTCCTGAACCATAGAAAATATGAGATAATAAATGTTTATTATTTTAAGTTTAGAGGTAATTTGTTATGCAGCAATAAACAGTGGCTACATTACCAGATTGGGGATGAAAGTAAGAGGTATTTATACCAATTTTCATTGCTTCAGCCTGTGTGTATCCAAACATCATGCTCCCTTCTCTACTTAATCTCTAATTTGTCATTTCTCCTATATTTCAACTCCTTTTAAATGCTATCAAGTGGTCCTTTACACAAAGAGTTATCTAAATTATCTAGACCTATCTCTCCATTTTCACAAAGTAAAAACTTTAATCACACTGGACCACCTCCATTTCTTGAATATGCCAGAACAATCTGAAATTATAACTTCAGAATAAGTAAGTAACAATCTCCTGGTAATGTGCCAGTGAGTACATGTTTGATGAGTCAAAAGGTACAAAAGAATAACCTTCTAACTAAGTAGAGCTATCCTAATAAATAAATTTGAAAACCCCTATTATTCCTACAATATTTACTTCTGAGGAGGGAGGGCATATGAATAGCAGAAAGAAAAATAATCAGCTTTTATATATTACTTTGCACTGAGGGAAAGGGAAATGTATGATTTTCTACTGTATAATATATTCATTAAATAATTTTCCCCAAAATGTTATAAAAAGATGCTAGTACTTTTACATTTACATAAAATAAAGTTTTTATATTCCTTCAAATGCAGATCTCTATCTAGTCAAGAGAAAATAATAAGGCAGAAATAAGAATACCTAAATCTTCAATTTGCCTCCTGAAACAACTGTCGGTATGGAGCCCTTCTGAAAGCAATTTATCACAAAAATTTACTGTTGTATTTCCCAAATTGTTTCCATGAAACTACTAAAAAAGTTAATAAATGGTTTCTGACAAAAATGTTCTTAAAAACTTCTAAAAATTTAGGAAATACTGGATTAAACCTTTCTTTACTAGTACTTGTCAACAAGTCCCTTTTCCCAATAAAATCCATTTTTATCACCAAAATCTATTTTTATGTCCAAGCTGCGGCATTCAGTCTGGGGCTACTGTCCCATACAATCCATCTGAAATATAATAAATGAGTGTACCACTGCTCTGTAAATTCCAAGAGCCCCTCAGATATAATTAATCAATAGTGAATTAGTATTTTCATAATTTTATACTATTTTGCATCTTTAGGACAAAAACTTTGTGTGCAGATTTTATGCACCAATAACTACATGGAACCAAGAAACTTCTGAAAGATCTTTTTATTATTTATCTATACTAGACATTCAATGATTAACATGGCTGACTCAATACATTACAAATGAGATTTTCATCTTTGGGGATGATTCTCCAGTTATCTAAAAGACTCTGACACATGGGTATTTCTGACAGAAAGACCAGAGGCTACAAAACTTTGCTGAGGCAAACATGACACTAAAGAGTCTTTGGATAAAACCCAATACTAACCATCCTAAAGAAACATATTCTTAGGTGCCACCACAAAAAAAGATGGTTGATAGGAGGGGGTTGAGTCCAGGTGCCAAGAAAAAGTAACCTGATGATGAAATTTCATTTCTTTTTGATCATAAGACTTAACTAAGGCAGTTTGGGACTTTATAACTTCTCTGGAAGATAAACGGTACCCCTGGAGTAATGGCTGAGGTACTGCTGGATCCTATAGATTGCTCCTCAATTTAGTCTCCTTTTAACCGTCTTAAGCCTTCATTTCTTAGGCTTTCCCCAGCTTATGTTAATGTAACTAGAGTTAAATCACTCTCTCCCATTTTCTGTAACATATAAACTTATCTGTCTTAACATACTTAAAATACTGTGTTACTATTACTTTCCCATATGTACTATCTCTATATTCACTTTCCTCTCATGTCTCCACTATACTATGAGCTCTCAAAGCCAAGGATCCCATTAAGTATTCATAACACAGTATCTAGAATACATCAGACAGTAATCAAATGTGAAACGGAGGAACCTACAAGTATGATTTAGCTTCATTGGTAGGACTCAGAAATAGGTTGCTGATTCTTTGTTACCTGTAGTTGACTGTACCAGAGAAATTAATACTACACGAAGAGTGGTTGCAAAACATTTTGAAATCTTATGTTAGGGGGAATAATACCTTCCCTTTTCAAATATTTTATTTATTTATTTGACAGAGAGAAAGACAGCGAGAGAGGGAACACAAGCGGGGGGAGTGTGAGAGGGAGAAGCACGTTCCCCATTGAGCAGGGAGCCCGATATGAGGCTTGATCCCAGGACCCTGGGATCATGACCTGAGCCGAAGGCAGACGCTTAACAACTGAGCCACTCAGGCACCCCAATACCTTCCCTTTTCATACATGAAAAATGTGTAACTGATACCAAGAGTTCTAGTATCTACAAAGTATTAAACTATCTTGGGAGTTAAATGTATGAATGAGTGATATTCATGATATGGTCATTCAGAAACATCACTTTCTTCAAAGCAAAAAAGATGACTAGAACTAAATAAGATCATACCAGTGTAGAAATAAGGTACTATTTTAGCAGTCCTTTCATTGGCCATCACTGCTGCTCTTGAAGGTTCACACCCTTTTCACCCATGTCCCCTAATCAGATAGCAGGAGTTCCAAGGAAGAAGACTCCAAGCAAATAACTTCATTTTCACTTCCCTAATACCTGTCATTAATGAAACCTACAATTTCCAATTGCACCACATGCATATATGATCCCCTCCCCTCCCCTGTAGTGAGAAAATAAACCAAAACTGCTTTTAAGTTTCCTTAAAACACACAAAGAAAAAAACCCCAAAATTATATAACCAATAGCATGCAATGTTTTGTTAAAATAACATTAGCATTCTAGCATAAAACTACTGCCACAAAAGGAATTCCTTCCACTAGTAAGACAGACTCCCAATGCACATAAGGTTCTTAGTAATTTAGCTACTGTGGTAATAAAAGCAGCCAAGAAGACAGTACTGAAGACAAAGTGAAAGCCAGCTAGTTGTTTTTTTTTTTTTTTTCTTTTTTTCCTTTCTTTTTGGAGTGGTGCCTTGCATTTCACTGAAAGTCTAAAAGCTCAGTCTTGACCATATAAGGCTTTGGGATTCCCATGGATGGAAATGCCTAGGCAACAGTCAAATCTAATAACCCTAAAATACATGAAACATAGGTACTAAGCCACCATGAGAGCGTTCTTACTTTTTTTTTCTAGTTTCACTTATATTCTTGCAGATAATCCTAAAAGTGTTCCTGCAAAACATTATGATCAAATTCACAAAGTTAAAACATATAAAAAAGAGTATATATAAAATCATGGAAATTTCCTTAAAAAATACTTTTGATGGATATCTTCCTATAGTCTGTTACACATTCCTTTATCATTTTAAATAAGTACAAAAAAATGTAATTTTATTTTTCTCTATCAACCCATTATGATATCAACTATTAAAATCTGATGTTACACAACAATGTCCTTGTAGCCAATAGTTTATGCAGCTATAATGATACTTAAAATGCTTTATGGGGATCATTTTTGCTTTTAATAGGTTTCTGCCTTCTATCTTGCTTTTATCTATCACCTCTTGAAACTATCTGATAATTTCCTATCTTCATTTTAATTTGTAGCTCTTAATTTGCCAAAACACTAAAAAAAAAATTGAGCCTAAATAAGAGCACATAGAAACTGTGTGAGGACTTCTCCTTAGTAAAATAAAAATACTCATGCTTAAGTGTGTAGATTCTGCAACGTCTGCTTCAGTTTTATGAGTAATGCTTATTTTCCAGTTTTTTTATGTCATAAAGTTCCCAATATGAAAAAAATGTATTGAAGAAACTATGACCTGCCTATAAAATGTAGAAGGCTGACCAAGTGACATCAAAACTGACAACTGCTGGAAAAAACTAGAACTGATAAATGTTATTGGCAATGTTTTCTTTGCACGGATGTGATTAAAAAGAACAATCAAGTGACACAACTGGTGCTGATCATTTCAGAGCTCCTGGAAAAAAAGGTGGTGACCCCAAGAAAATGATCAAAGACCCTGAGATAACAGTTCACTTTTCTATTATTTATCTTTTATTTACAGCTTTGCATGCTCATGTCTTTAGAATAATAAAATATACGATGACTTACTTTGCAATTTAATTTTCAAGAATTCAAGAACAAAAAAAAGGAAAAGTAGAAGTAGTTCATTTTATAGAACTTAGCAATATGCAAACCTCAGTGGAACACTCATGTCTCGTACATATAGAAGTATTTTCTGATACGGCTATTTCATGTTAATAAGAGAACAAATTATATAAATAAGACATGTACTTAAACCCCAAAGCTCTATTTTGTCACAATAATAAACTTCCTCTCCCAGAAAACATCTTTCAGAAGACCAAAACCAGTTTGTGGACTTTAATACTCCTCACCAGCACTGCTACACTATTCAGGTCTTTTCCAAAACTACTGAATATCATTAGGTACAATATGCTTAGCATACAAAGGAAGATCATTTAATATAGATGGTTATGAAATAGATGATTTTAAGGGATCCAAACAGGAAATAAGATGATCTTTTTTGTTGTTGTTGTTGTTTTTAAAGATTTTATTTATTTATTTGACAGAGAGAGAGACTGCCAGAGAGGGAACACAAGCAGGGGGAGTGGGAGAGGAGAAGCAGGCTATCCACTGAGCAGGGAGCCCGATGCAGGGCTCGATCCCAGGACCCTGGGATCATGACCTGAGCCGAAGGCAGACGCTAAATGACTGAGCCACCCAGGTGCCCAGATGATCTTTATTTAATATGGCAAGTGTCGGATTTTCTAGGATCTCAGAAAACAGGAATAGCCTAGAGGAGTCAGGGCTTCTAGGAGAAACCTAATCTATGTTTTTAAGGGTAAAGAAATGGGGAAGGCTAAAACAACTTTCCTAAAAGGGGGAAGCAGTCTACTGGATAGAGAACATTTGGTACTGTTGAAGGATCACAAAGTGTAAGGGATGGTAGGTGATTAGGGAGCACTAACTAGAAATGAGAGGGGGAGACTAGCTAGCCTCATACACCAGGCTAAGGAGACTAAATTTACTATGCACAACAGTATTTGTCAAAAATGAGTAACATAAGGGAATCCCACTAAAAGGAAAAAAATTCCCACGGACTTCCCTAAAATTGAAACTATTTTTATTATGCTATTTAAACAGCTATGGACATAAACCTAGGCCTTTATACATGCTGTAGTACATACATAAGCCAAAACAAATTTATAAATTTTCTCACCACTTTTTTCTTTAGTTTATAAAGAGGGCTGTGATGTCATTTGGTTGGGAATTGACCCCCACCCGTTACAAACATGACATTTTCATTAAATCCATCCAGACCTGTCCTCATTTGTCTATGACTGTTAAATCTGTTGTATTTGGCACCAAATCCAACAGAAATAAAATGTATGCAACTAAAATGAAGAAGCAGTATTCAACTGCAAGATAGTTGTTTGTCTACCCATCTATCTAGCTACTCATGTTCATACAGTTTAGATTACCTTCACAATGAAAACTCAAGAATTAAAACATTCTTGTTGATATAGAGATCAAGAAAAGAAGAGTTTTAAGAATGCCTTCTAAATTTCTGGCTGATAGGATGAGGTGGAGAATGATGCCACCACTTCCAAATGTCACCTCTAAGATCTCAGAATGATGAAATTCCCAGGAAGAGTACACTACCCCACCCTCCATCACTTTCTCCCTCTTTTGACTGAATCTCTCTCTCTCTTTTTTTTTTTGGTCCTCACTGTGAATTCCTGATTCTTGACCCATTCTAATTCTTTCCAGTCTACCTTCACAGGCTTTACTTGCCTATTTTCTATTTCAACTATCCATTCACCACCCAAGAATTCCTTATAACTCTTGTCAATCTCCAGGGCTGAACAACACCATCCCCTTGCTTTCTGTGCTCTAATGCAGATGCTGTTGGAGCAATGCTAGAAAAATCATGAAGCCACGTGGATATGGTCCACTACAACGTCACCCTAACCTCATTGTAATGTTCCACTAACAGATCAGTCTTTTGCCTGAATTCCTGTCATGTTGGTTGTATTTACCACCCTAAACCTTCTCCAGTCTCCTTAAGATCCAATTGATATTAAATCCTACTGCTCCATGACGCACTTATACTATCAAGGAAACTGAAATGGTCAACGGCAACTTTCTAAGGATAGTACTCCTTTCACGTTAGAAGTTCCTACATCTTCACACCCCTCTTTGTTTCCTTTGGTTTGGAGGAAGAAATGTCTTACCATTCCTAAACAAAATTCCTAATGACTTCTTACACTTCTCACTTTTCTATGTTTATGTTTTTTCAATATTTTACCCAATGCTTCAGCCGAAGTGAACTACTTACTAGTTCAATTCTTATCCTGGTATTTCTTCTAATGCTGCATCTTTCTTCTATCATGCTTTCCCTACTCCTCTGCCTAGACGACCCCCCACATTCTTTCTATTCCTCTAGATCCTAAAAGCTACATAAAACCTAAAAATGTTTCTTCATACCACCTTCCACATAAAACACTCTCCCCCTTTTCCTCCACATTTTATTATGAAAATGTTCGAACACAGAGCAAAGTTGAAAGAATTTTACAGTGAATACCTATGCACTCACCATCTAAATTCTACTGTTAACACATTACTACCTGCTTTGGCACGTAACTATTTATCTTTATTCATCTGTTAATCCAGCTACTTTGAAATCTACCAAAAAGTAAACCAGTAGAAATTAGTATAGATAATTACTAAATTACCTCCTAAATAGTTCAGCATGTGTATCATTAAGTAGAGTTCAATAATTGTTTAGTTTTCTTCTGATACAACATTTACATACTATGGAATGCAGGGATCTTAAATGTACACTTGCTATTTTTTAACCAATGCATAAACCTGTGAAACCCAAACCCCTATCAAGATTTAAAAGACATCATCACTACAGAAACTTCTTTCATGTCCCTTTCTAGTCAAACTACTCCTCCAACCCCCCAAGGCAACCATTATTCTGGCTTTTTTCCCACCATAAACAAGCTATTGCCCTTCTTAAATTTCATGTAAATGGAGTCCTAGAGTAGATCCTTATTTTGTAAAAGGCTTCTTTAAGCAAAATGTTTATGAGATTCATTCATGTAGCTGTGGCTATTAGTAGTTTGTCCTTTTTACTGCCAAGTAAGTATTCCCTTGTATGGCTACATCATAGTTGATCCATTCCTTTACTGATGACTACCTGGACTGTTTCCACTTTTCAACTACTAGGAATAAAGCTGCTACGAACATTATGTACAAGTCTTTTCAGAACATATGTTTTTATCCCTCTTGGGTAAACATTAGGAGTGGAATTTCTGGGTAGGTGTATGTTTACATTTATAAGAATTTGATAAACATCTTCCCAAAGTAATTGTACCAATGTACATCTCCACCAACAATGAGAGTTCCAATTGCTCCACATCCTCACCAACATTTGATGATGTGAGTTTTTATTCATTTAGCCACTCACTGGGGTAACATCTTGTTTAATATAATTGGCATCTTATTCTATATAATATTACTTATGTATGTACTTGCTTTGCCTCTATTAGACTATAAACTTCCTGGGGTTACAAATGGTGTTAGCTCTCTTTTTTCCCCTACAATGTTTATAGCAGAGTGCTCTGCACATGTTGGAACAAGTATCAGTTTAATTGAACTGCTTAATAAAATTTCTTTGTCCTTCCTGTTCTGGATAAGCCATTAAAAAATTAAAAATTAAAAATTAAAAATTAAAAAAAAAAACAACAAAACACCAAAAGGCAGATCTGTGAAATGAGGCTACAGAAAATCAAGGGTTGGTACCCTCCAATTTTATCCTAGTCCTCTGCTAAACTATGAAGCAACCCTAAAACATTTATTATGTTGATTATCCACAACAGTGTCACATCTAGATACAAACATATGGAAACATACAGAAATAGAATGTAAGCTCTATAAAAACTCCACAAGTGAAGGGATTTTTGTCTGCTTTGTTCATTGATGTGTCCTAGTGCCTAGAATAGTGCCTATGCCTACTGCATAACAGGAACACAAATACATAAGGAAAATATTTATGTTGAATATGCACAACATACACATTTCCATAAATGTGCCTTTTAAATTAATAGCAGTGAACTTACATAATGAACAAAGCTTCTTACAGCTACAGCTTTAACAGCTTTAACCTTAACACCCATGAACATATCCTTCCAGACATAGATTTAGGTTTCTATCTGGGATTTTAAAATAGTTTCCAAAGTTTATCTTCCTACAATCTGAAATGGTTATTTTCTTTAACTTAAGTATATGACTCCAGGAAGCATACACACTGAATTTTAAGAGAAGGCGGCTCCTGAATAGTCACTGGAGATGTACCAAATCAAGCTGGCAATTAATGAGATGTCCTTCCTGTACCTTAGTATAGAAGGATTGCCCACCTATTAAAAATCTTAATCTAACCACTCACCTGTGTATCTATACAACAAATAAAATAGGGAGAGAGATTTCCAAATGTGCACTTCTATTCAAACCTTAAGATGAAGTCTTTGAAATGGGTCATTGTGAAAAGAACTCCTCAGACCATTAAACATTTCCTACATGTCTAGCAATCAGTATCCCAGGTACTAGGTGCTAGGTGCTAGGGCTACAAAGACAAAATTAGGGGACTTATATTTTAGTGGAAGAGACAGTGAAGTAAATAAACAATTATAGAACTGCTATAGAAAAAAAGCAAGATGTCAAGGACAATACCCAAGAGTGCTCTATATCAGGAAAAAGTTAGGATAAGCTTCTTGGCAGAATTGACTGCCTGAGATACTTAACTGCATGAGCTAGAAAAATACGGGTCATCTCTGAAGGAAAAACTCAGCAGTAGTCATGCTTCAAGAGCCAGTTTTTTCTAGAGCAACTGATCCTCTTCAGGAGGGTTCCTATAGTTACTGAGGGACAAGTGAAGGACATTTGGGTTATTGACATGACAGCTGAAGGGCATTTCATTTGTTTTCAGTTCTTGGTGATTACAAATAAAGCCACTATAAAAATCTGTATACAGGTTTTTATGTAACCATATGTTTTCATTTCTCTTGAAGAGACCAAAAAAAGTAAGCTTGCTTTAATATGCTCCTCACTTCTTGGAGTCATTACTAAAAAAAAAAAAATTCATATATATGTGTGTATATATATATATATACATATACATATATATGATAACTGCATAGCTTCCTTAAAGGTAACTACTACCATGCAGTGATAATAAAAGCTATTTACTATCTGAATCTGCCAAAAAAGAGAATAAGAAAAAGGAGCAAAATAAAAATTAGATTAAGATCTAAAGAGAAGCTACTCAATTTTTAAATTCAATCATTCAACAATTTACTGAGAATTCACTATGAACCAGGCACTGTGATATGCGATAAATGTTTGGGCTTCAATGGCAGACAAATAAACAAATAAATGCATAATCACATACTAAGAGAAGTATGAGAGAACAAGGTGCTAATAGGGAAAGATAGGTTTGAGGAGAATAAGGAAGTCAGTGAAGGTTTCCATCAGGAAGTCACAAAGCTTAATGAACAGGAGTTAGTCAAGGGGTGGAGAGACTGTTACGGGCAAAGGGATGGAGGCATGGAAGAACTTAGTGTGTATATTTGAGGGTCTGAAGGAAGTGTAGCTAGAATACAGATGAACAAGGGGAAGAGACTACAAAAGTCAACAGATCTTGAGATCTTGGGATCTTCTTCCCTACCAAGTTTGTTCAGCTTGGATCAACTACTTTATACACTTGACAATTCCTGAAAATTAAGAGAGACAGAGAAATTCAAAGCAAATCAATCTAACAAAGAACATCATTTCCTCTGACTTCAACTGTTACTGATAATACAGTACCAACATTTAAGGTGAAAATTTGACATTTCCTCTTAAGCCCTTTTGTTAGTTGCATTTTATACATCATTTTTATTTTATTTTTAAGGATTTTATTTATTTGACACAAAGAGATAGTGAGAGAGTACAAAGCAAGGGGAACGGCAGGCAGGCAGGCAGAGGGAGAGGGGGAAGCAGGCTCCCCACAGAGCAAGGAGCTCAATGTGGGGCTTGATCCCAGGACCCTGGAATCAGGACCTGAGCTGAAGGTAGCCGCTTAACTGACTGAGCCACACAGGCGCCCCATACATCATTTTTATACATCTGGTATTTCTTTTAATACAATAAATTGGTCCACTTTTTTAAGCAAATACTAGATTTTTGAAATCTTTGATTCTCAAATTGAAAAAAAAATAGCATGATTATTATTTTAGAATTACAAAATTCAATTCAGCAGGCATTTATTTACCTGATACTCAAAAGATGGGTTAACAAAGACATAAAAAAAAAATGCTGAATTTTCAAAGTAACTTTTTTTGAAAGTCTTGCTTCCATGCTGTTTAACTTATGAAGTCATTTAAACTGACTCTACCAAAAATACCAATCAAATAGAACCTAAATTTTTGTATTATTCTAAATGCTACAATCTGGATCTTGATAAATTCAGCCCAAATTTCATGCATATATGCTATCTTTTATCTATTTTGCTCATTACAATTAACTCTTTGAGAAAATTAAAGTAAATATAAACACAATCATTAATTCACAGCTCTTCAAAATAATCAATGTGAAACTACACTACAAATTATTACTGTCTAGCTAAGTCATTTTCCCCTCTACTCAAAAACTCTGCCTCTCCTCCCATGCAACATTAGATATTTTCCCCTAAAAATCTGCTTGTGTTTATCATCTACAAACAGGGAAGTAATTGGTTTTATGTAAAAGTTCTGTTTCTTCCCAATTCTCCTGGACAACAATAAAATACCATTTCTATGTAGTAATTAAATAGAAAGAATGTTCCTGAATGACTAAGGTCATTCAGATACATTCACTCTGTATCCCCAAATAGATTAAAAACTCAAAACAGATACGTCCCATTTGTGCCCCAATACCTAACATAAGGTCTGAAACTGAGTAGTTACTCAAATAATTAGCTCTCTTTCCCTTTTGGTGAGAAAGGCTGTGGTAGGTACCTTCACATATACCATCTCATTTCATCCCGGGAACCCTGCTGCAGAATATTATTCTTGCTTAACAGACTCTGAAGGGGAAAGGCCTCAGACAGGTAAGTAGCTCATTCCAGGGATAGAAGTTCTTCCCTTTACATTTTACTAGCTCTTAAACACCTATACCACTCTATAACATTTTATTAAGCAACTGGCTGTTTAATAAACTTTAATATCTGCAGGTATCACTTGCTCCACATTCAACTTTTTGAAAGGCAACAGCTCTAGATACTTTAGAGGGGCCAAACAAAAGTTATGTGGTATAGAAGTAAAGCAGAAAGCAAGGTGAGAGAACTATTGTTTGACCCTTTAAGACACATTGAAGCATCTTCACTTTGCCTGAAGTGAATACCAAGATCACACAAAAGTTCAAATACAAATACAAAAACATTTCTAAAAACCTAAAATAGCAAAATTCATGTTTGAAAATCCACTTTAACATGTTCTACTGTAATTCAATTCACAGATGGCTTGGCTAATCTTTCGTCCAGCTGCCATGTTCCTAAAATAATCTTTCTTTACTAATTCATGTTTTACCAGAGCTATTATTTTCCTGCTTCGTATACTTAAAACACTTTCAAACAACTTTTTATAGGCTGTTACGTAAAATTCTATATAAACATTCTAACAAAATAAAATTGAAAAGCCCACTAATTCAAAGACAGCATCACTAGAGCTTAATAACACACACTAACGGTAACAATTGAGAACCAGAGCTATATAAAGAAAAGTTTCTCAAATATTTTATCCTAGTATCTTTTTCCTTTCTCTTTTTTTTCTTTTTGAAGGAGAGGCATACAGTACCTGTTATTCTAAATCTTCTTCCCTGACTTCCCGACAATCATTTTCCAAGCTTACATCATCCACATTTTATAAAAAAGGAAACAAGCTCAGAAGAGTTATATAAGAACAGAGAGCTAATAAATGGCACAGGAAAGATTTATACCTAAGACAGAACCAGTGTTCTTTTCCAGCTACCATCCCTCTCCTTGCAGTGTTAAACTTAACTCATTATTTGTTATCTGGTATATGTTTATGTAGGTTTTGCTTCATTCTTCTTTTTTTTTTTTTTAAGGGGGGAGGGGTAGAAGGAGGAGAGAGAGAATCCTTAAGCAGGCTCCACGCCCAGTGTGGAGCCTGACACAGGGTTCGATCTCACAACCCTGAGATCATGACCTGAGCCAAAATCCAGAGTTGGATGCTTAACCGGCTGAGCCACCCAGGCGTCCCGAGTGTATGTATTTTTACTTATGATTCTGAATCAAGCATTTCCTATAGAAGAAGCCATTAAAATAAATTATGAAACAGATTCATTTATACATATTTTAAAAAATTTATATAACCTACCATAATATATTGAAATGCTAAGAATTATCCATGCCATTACATTCAACTGAAAGGGGGTGATGATATGTGTACAAAACAAGTGAGGCTCCAGTAAAACAGACTCCTGTTTCAAGTGGGCAATAGGGCTGGTACAACACTTTGAGAGCAATTTGGTAATGTGTATAGTAAGTGCTTTCAAATATTCCTTCATTTTGATCCATAAGATTCAGTTCAGAGAAGCTATGCTTAAGAAATTACCCTACTTACACAGAAAAAATTCTTACACATTAAAATGCACATCAAAATATAAGAGTGCCAGAGCAAGCACACAATAAATATTTACTGGCTGAATGAATAAATGAAAGAATGAGTGAGCTATGAATAATGAAAACCTAGAAAAAGAACTGGAATGGTTAAGAAAATTATAAACATCAAATGAATATTATTCAGTGGCAAAAATTAAGAAAAATTAACTATACAGTAAGTGGGATAAAAAAAGTATCTATAGGGGCACCCGGGTGGCTCAGTCAGTTAAGCGACCAACTCTTGATTTCGTTTCAGGTCATAATCTCAGGGGCGTGAGATGGAGCCCTGCATTGGGCTCCATGCTGGGCTTAGAGTCTGGTTAGGATTCTCTCTCCCCTCTGCCCCTCCCCCCCCCAAAGTATCTATAGTACAATCACAAATACAGAAAAATACACACAACATAGACATACACCTATGCAAGGTAGAGTTTCTCTTTCTTCTCTTTCTCCTTCTCTCTCTTCCTCTCCCTCTCATATTTTTCAAGTTTTCTTTAAAGCAGATATTTAATCATTAAAAAAGAAAAAAAAAGCTGAAAACCTTGAACACTTAGCAAGTATCAGTAGAAAAAAAATCAGCTTGCTTTTCATTGCTTATTTTATATAAAACTAATTGTACTTCATGTTTCTTTTTATCTGTGCATAATTAAATTCCTAAATGCATTTTATTAATATGTAAATATAAGTTATAATTCTCTGGTTTCTCTCACTTAGTGATCCCTTAGGTGATTTAGTATGAGAGAGAAAGGTAGATCAACAGAGCGTCCCTCCCATCTAGAAGAGAGCCCTTGTGAAAAAGATTAAAAAGAAAATTAGGATGTTTTTTGATAAACTTTCTAATTATCCAAGGAGATTATTAAGACAAGTCCTAATCCTTTCCTCAGTTCTACTGGAACTCATTTGCCCATTTTTAATGTACAATAAACATACTTTGGCTTTCAAAGACAACTAAGAACATAAAACTCAAATCTAGAATTAACTTCAAAATTGAGGGAAAAAAATTTAAGTGCCCAAAGAAAACTTAGCTTATACTAACAAAAATATCAAGGTAAAAAGAAAAAAAAGAATAAAGCAAAAAATGTAAAGTGTAGAGTATTTCCTTGGGAAGGAATGAAAACAAGAAACTGGTAAGCAGAGCAAGTGCCTTCAAAGGAAGATGAAAGTCATTCTATTACTGTCTATTTTCACTTAATGGTGGGCTTAAACTAAATATATAAAAATAAATCTATTTTCTTTAAAAATTGGAAGACTGCTGGGGCACCTGGGTAGCTCAGTCGGTTAAGCATCTGACTCTTGATTTCAATCAGGTCATGATCTCAGGGTTGTGAGATCGAGCCCCACAACAGGCTCCTAGCTCCACACGGTCTGCTCGAGATTCTCTCCTTTCTCTCTGCCCCTCTCCCCTGCTTGTGTGTGTGCTCTCTAAAATAAACAAACAAACAAATAAATAAAATCTTTAAAAAAACTGTAAGACTGCTATACTTATAGCGTATAAGTCAACAAGGATTCATACTATTTTAAATGGAGTGATCTCCATTATTATTAGCCTAAGGAGCAGTTAGATTGCTTGCCAAAGTTTCTGAAAAAACAGCAAATTTCTTCCTATAAATGGATCTCTGGGACAGTACATGTTTAGTTAGGATACTAACTTATAATTCATTTCTTCTATATAAAGCTTTCTTTAATCAATGTTAAATGTTATAGTACCTTACAGAGTAATTAAAGAGTAGAATCCTTCCTGAAAAGTCACTTCTATTTGAAACAGGGTGATGATTTAAAGCATTGTATTTAATTATTCAGATCTTCAAAGAGGATACTGATAATTACCATACCCAAACGAGGCACTAGTTTCCAAAATAGGAAGAGAGCAAGTAATAGAAAAAAAACAACAAACAAAAAAGGAGATGCCTTTGAATTTTTTGCTGAAACTAGGAACTGCTTTTCTTGTAGTCTTTTTGTTTTTTATCTGTCATCCACAGTCCTGTAAAACGTAGAAGTTCTAAACTTGGAAGAGATTAGCCAATAAAAACAAACAAGCTTTTAGTAATGGAAAAAATGACTTAATACAAGAGAAGCTAGGAGAAAAGCAGGTATATAAGCCCATATATGTAAATTAAAAATGAAACAAGCACTTAATAAGCTTTTTACATAATATCTTCTAATAAAAGGAACATTTAAAGAACTTAATGAAAACATAAAATACTAACATAAGACCTGTGACCTGCTAATTCTGTGTTACATGTTTAGGCATTATATGTTCAGTTAATATTTTTCAGGTAAGGTATTTAGACCCAAGGGCTGATAATACAGAAATTAACCATACCCAACAGGATCCTAAATTCCTTTTCCAATATCACTTACAATCATAAACAGTGAGCCCTGGGATGGTAGAGCATGTTAGCTGGCAAGAGCTAAACCCTGATTTCTCTGGCTGTATCTAGAAAGTTTCTTGGAACACACCATGACACAGCTTCAGGAATTAACTGACCTACTGGATCTGTTCTGGCCTAGTGTCCTATATTTAGTTCTAGGGATTCCTGAGGATATCATATGGATGGAATCTGAAGATTCAAGTAGTACAGAGGCACTATAACAAAGTGTTGGGTCAAACTGCCCCAGTTCAACTCCCAGCTCTGAAATTTATGTTGTGACCTTGTAGTTAAAACCGTTACCTTGTTTTCTTCCCTGGTATAATGGAATAGTAAGACTAAAAATATTTACCTCATATGATTGTTGTAAGAAAATATAACTGCCTAAAACAGTGTCTGTTATATAGTTAAACACTATTATGTGTTAATTTACTGTTTATTATTCCAATGAAATAGGTCCTTCTGAAGATGCAGAGAGATTAATTCCCACACTTGTTATAAGAATCTGTTATAAACTAAAGTTCTACATCCTAACTATTGTGTCTCTTTATGTCATATTGTTTTCACAATAAAAAGGGGAAGAATTATTTTGAGAGCTTGTTTGGAGGTTCTAGCAGGGGAGCGCAGCTACTCGTATACCCTTGACCGAAGAACGGTCCTCCTCTATCGGGGAAGGTCGTCCTCTTCGACCGAGCGCGCAGCTTCGGGAGGGACGCACATGGAGCGGTGAGGGAGGAAGGGGACACCCGCCTAGCCAGCCAGATCAGCCGAATCAACCCTGGTGATCAATGGGGTGACAGATGTCGCAGCCAGATCGCCCTCACATCCAAGAATTATTTTGTAACTGACAACAAGTATTAATCGTTTGGGGGGGGTTAAGAAGAGAAAAGATTACTGGGTAAGAAAAGGGTTTATGTAAGTTAGTCTAAAAGACCTAGCTGGAACAGAATGGGATGGGGTAACTATGACATCTAATTAAAATGAACCTTAAAAGTATATCTCCATGAAATTACTTTGTTCTTAAAAATTTTTTCTGATCTTATAAGCACTACCTAAAACTAAAATGCTTTAAATTTAGTTTATTCTACAAAGAATTTCACTTCTAAAAAAACTAAAATTAATGCATTAATTATTAATTCTTATTTAAGGTCTCCTTCATTTCCTCAAAATACATTACAATTAGAATTATAATTAAGAGTAGGTATACTGTTCAAGGGGACCCAGCCCCACCAGCCACTGTTGATGATCTAAGATGGGGACACATGAATAAACCTAAGGTGGATCAACTGTTCCCTTTCCTGGGAATTTGGGATTAGAACTCTGAAGATCAAGATATCAACATCTAGATAAAGATCTCTCTCTAGATATCTAGACCAGAATATAAACTCTAAAATTATTGGTGTCCTTATATTTTGCCTTTTGAACCAGGAAAACAAGAAATCTAGTTTGCTGTACAAAAAAATAAAGTGGATTTGTCAGAAACAATGATGAAAAATTTAGAAAGAGTACTTCCTGGACTGCATAGAGCTGCTGGTTCTAATTCATTCCAGAAGTCCAGATTCTATGAGATATCTCTGTAATCTTACAGGGAATTGCTCTACTTTATTTAGGCTAGTTCTTTTCTTACTTAAAGAATCCTAACTAATATGTGCAAGAGGTCCTTCTAACATTTTTCTACTAGTGGTTAAGTAGGTATATGCCTTTGAAAATTAGCTCCCTTCTTTTTTCAAGGGTTCAAAAGAAAATAGCTGAGCTGATAGTTTAGGGGGCAGGTGTCTTAGAGCATATGAAGAACTGCAAGTATGTGTGTGTAATTATGTATAAATTCGTTAACAATTCTAGAAAATGGATTGGAATATAGGTTTGTTTTTCTCTGCAGAACTTTGTTACACAAAGCCATGCTCCTGGGGGGTAATCAAAAGAAGGCTGTAGCTGGTAGTACCTACTCAAACAGCAGACAAATCTCAAACTGTAGAACTAGATACCGTTCTACAGATGTGATCTCACAGTACAGAGGAACAGATTTTTTTTTAAAAATCCAAACACTAATTTAGCTTTACAAAGATTTAGTATGTTTTAAAATTATTACAATGTTGTCAGACACGAGGCTTGCTGTTAAATTTTTAGTAGTCTTTTTTTCATGTTTGTCAAAGATGATCTTTACCGACCTATATGATCTATACCAACTATATTAATACAGATATTTTACATTAATACCCAGTATCTTTTCATCTTATTGTTTAAAACCAACTATTTTATGTTTTTGAAGTTCTCAGCTCCTACAGTTTTATCTACTAAAATGTTAAATAGGATAGGGGCAAAATTAAGAATGCAAGGACCACCACTTTAGTCCTCTCTTGGTTGCCACTGAGTGACTGATTAATCACTGACGTGCATATGATGATTCATCCAGCGGTTAATCCATCTAATCCTAATATTTGTGCCACATTTTTGTCACATTAACCACAAATATCTAACAAGAGCCTGTCCAAGTGGTTTACTAAAAAATCAAGCTATACTTGGTTTGCAACATTTTCCTCATTTAAATTTACCAACCTTGTCAAAAAAGGAAGTTAAAGATAGATCGACATAACTTAGTTTTCAGAAAACTCAATCTGCCATCTAGTGATCAACACAATCTCTTCTAAAACAATCTGTTTAATAATGGATATCAGAATTTTGCCAGAGTAGAAGACCATTTTATACATGTAAAAATATGTAACTTAAATGCCATGCCATCAGTTACTTCCTCCTATTCTTGCTCCAGTTTACACCTCTTAAAAAGCCCTCTTTTTGTACAACATACGGAATGTAGTCAATGATACTATAATAATGTATAATGACAGAATAACCACACTTATTGTGGTGAGCACTGTGTAACATATACAATTGTCAAATCACTATGTTGTATACCTAAAACCAATATAACATTGTATGTCAGCTACACTTCAATAACAACAACAACAAAATTTGAAGGCCTCTTTTCACTGTCTTGAAAAATATTTTCACAAAATTCATGTAACTCTGGGCTTCAACATTCTTGATTCTACTCTTAGAGATTTGGGGCCATTTTCCAATTCATTCTTAAAACATACTTATCATTAAATGCTTTTACTCTTCATATAAACAAGGCAAGAGTTCACTGTATACAAATTGCTTTTTTAGATCTTTTCTCTACATTTCTCCCACTGGAATTATTTAAAATTCTGAAATCCAAATTTTATCTTTTAAAATCCCTTTATTCCTCAAAGACTAGCTGCCTTTCCGGGAATTATGCTTATCTTTTCTCTGAATTTTCTGTAGTCCACTTGCCAAAAGCTTCAAAATATATCTAACTAACCCCTTGATTAATTTTCTTACTTGTTTTTAAAACTCTCCCAAGGTATCCATCACATTGCCAATCAGTCTTTCCTTTTCAAATAAAAAGGTTAAGAAAAAAAGTAGGCGTAAGTGCAGAAATAAAGAACTCTCAACACCAGCTTCCTTGAGTGGCCAAAGACTAGCAAACAAATATCCATAAATTATATCAATATCTCTATATTTAATCCTTAATACATTACTGGAAGTTAGTCATTTAAGCATTCTTTTCCAATTCAGATTCATCTTCATCATTTTCTCTCCTTGTTTTAAAAGATTAAAAAATGACATAATTAGAAATCTGCTCTATTTCCCTCCCAGAGATAACCACTGTTAACAGTTGGAGTAATTTCCCCAGATTTTTTTTCTGTGCAAACAACTTTTTCCCCCAAAATGGAATCATACCATACAGTCTAGAAACTAACTTTTTGATACTTAAATATTTTTTGGAAGAGAACAATGTATGTACTATTAATCCATTTTCACATAAACACATATATCTCTCCCCACCACCCCCTATCCCAGATTAGCTTTAAATGTCAAGGGTGGGTTGAAAAGGGAAAAGACGCCATGTTAATTTTGCATTAAAGTTTAAAATATAATAACCATTTCCTATTTTGTCTAAGCTGAAACAAGTCTAAAGATGCTTCCTCAAGGTCAAAATAACCCACACAACCTTTGTACAACTGTTAGTTTTCTCATTAAATGTGCAACTTAAAAAGTATCAAAATGCAAAAAAGTCACAAATACTCAAAGCAACCTTTGTAAAATTTTGGGCAAAAAAAAAAAAAAAAACAACAAAAAACCGTTTAAAATATATTAGGTAAAAGAATAAGGGAAATCATCAGGGAAAAGCAAATTAAAACCACAGTGAGATATCACCTCACACTTATCAGAATGGCTAAAACAGAAAAGACAAGAAATAACAAATGTTGGCAAGGATATGGAGAAAAGGGAACCCTAACGCACTATTGGTGGGAATGCATATTGGTACAGCCACTGTGGACCATAAACAGTATGGAGGTCCCTCAAAAAATTAAAAATAGAATTACCATATGATTCAGTAAATTCCACTACTGGGTATTCACCCAAAGAAAACAAAAACACAAATTTAAAAAGATACATCCACCCCTATGTTTACTGCAGCATTATTTATAATAAACAAGATATGGATGCAACCCAAGTGCCCACTGATAGAAGAATGGATTAAGAAGATGTGGTACACACACACACACACACACACACACACACTGGAATATTACTCTTCCATTAAAAAAAGAACATCTTGACATTTACAGCAACATGCATGGACCTAAAAGGTATAATGCTAAGTGAAATAAATCAGTCAGAGAAAGACAAATACCACGTTTTCACTCACATGTGGAATTTAAGAAACAAATGAACAAAAAAAAATTTTAAAAATCAGACTCTATTTTTAAATAGAGAATAAATTGGTGGTTGCCAGAGGGGATGTAGGTGAGGAGAAACGTGAAATAGATAAAAGGAATTAAGAGTATATTTATCTTGATGAGCCCTGAGAAATGTACAGAATTGCTGAATCATTATATTGTACACCTGAAACTAATATATCACTGTATGTTAATTATACTTGAATAAAAAATATATTAGACAAAAGAAATATATCAGGTTGTAAGTCTTATTTATAACTAATATTTTATCTTTACTTTCCCTGAAAACACAACTTAGTAAATTTAGAAACTGAGGAAAGTTAGAGATTGTTGACTGAATGCTTTAACTGTATCACTCTGAGCAAAATCCAACATGCTCTGAAAAAAATGTACTCTCATCTCTCATTTTAATCTATGACCTTATTTTCACAATGCATTATTTTAGGCAATAAAAGACTTTTAGATTGTTACTACTACCATGACTTTATTCCTAACAGCTTTGTGCTCCACCCCCTGAAACCCGTAAAAACACACTCTGTTTTCCCCCACAATATCATAAAAGTAAATCTGGCTTTACTTCTAAGTTCCTAATGAACTCTTCTGAACTTGAAAGGCACAGGAAAAACAAACACAAAATTTTGCATTTATTTTTAGATAGTTCACCAAAAAAAAAAAAAAAAATCTAACCATGAATCCTTATCGTCTGGTTTCTCTATAGCCTCATAGATCATTTTCTATTTGGTATTCACATTTCTAGAAAACCACGGAGATCTAAGAAAAAAGGCTAAGTCCAAGACTTAAAAACAAAAAAAACCTCCTAACAAGATTTTGATTTATTATTTATAGTTAGGCCACCCCTTCTCCATGCTGGCTCAAGAACTTGTATATCCTTTAGCATACATTTTGCACTTCGTTATAATTTCTTGTTTACTGCCAGTCTCCCCCAATAGCATTCAAATATACCCTGCTTCTGACCTATACAGTAAGCACACAGTATTTATTGAATAGAATATAAGCTGTGAAAAGTACCTTCACTCCACTCCAAACCAGAAACCAAGTGCATGCACATCTCAGACTCCTAATTCCCTCAGGTCAATCCACTTCCAATTCATACTAATTCTATTTCCTAAATATGTCTTGAGTCCATCTACTGTTTTCCAACTCCACTACCATTAAGTTAGTTCATCTCTTAGACTACTCAGTTTCCTAACCTAGTCTCCCCGCCCCCGGTCTTGTTCTCTTTTCAAGTACGTTCTCCACATTGCAGCCAAAGTGATTTTTCTTAAAGAGAAAATTTGATTGTCTCATTTAACCTGATTAAAATCCTTCAACACTTCTGTTCACCTCCAGCTCTCTTTGAACATACTATTCCCTCTCTCTGAAATAATTTTCTACATCCTTCTGTCCCTCACAACCCTGGCTTTTACTCATCACTCAGCAGCTCAAACATCAACTTTCCCCAAGAAGCCTTCCTCCTCCCCAATTCCGGGTACGATGTGCCTTCACAAACTTCCACAGCACTCTGTACTACTACCATTATATATCATTACACATAACTGACATAAATTTATAATTACCTCTATATTTATCTACATACCTCAGTACACTGCAAGCTGTGTTAGGGTAAGGATAATGTTTGGCCATCCTCTTTGCCACTAAGCTTAGGGAGTTGGGGGGACTAGGAGAAGATGATTACAGCCTCTGCCAATGCCTCAATTCTTAGTGGCGAACACAAATTGAGAATTTCATTTTTAAAAAGATACCAACAGCTTATTGAGATATAATTCCACATCACACAATAACCCATTTCAAGTATAGAATTGAAAGAGTTTTAGTATATTAAGAGTTGTGTAACCATCACCACAATCAATTTTAGAACACTTCTTATCATGCTAAAAAGAAATGGTATACCCATTGGCAGTCACTCCCCATTTCCCCTCAACACCTCTAGCCTTTGACAACCATTAATCTATCTTCTATCTCTATATATTGCCTATTCTGAACATTTCATATAAATGGAATCATCCAATATGTGTTCTTTTGTGACTGGCTACCTTTACTTAAGCATAATGTCATTAAGATTCATCTATGTTGTATCAAGTATTAGTACTTTGTTTCTTTTTATTGCCAAATAATACTCCACGGATTCCAGTAACATAATATAGGGCATTTTATTTATCCATTCAACTGATAGACATTTGTGTTGCTCCCACTTTTTGGCTTTTATGAATAATGCTGCTATAAACATTAATGTACAAATTTTGTGTAGTCAGCTGTTTTCAATTCTCTTGGATATATACCAAGGAGTATAACTGTTGGGTTATAAGGTAACTCTATGTCTAACATTTTGAGGAACTGCCAGACTGTTTCAAAAGTGGCTGCATCATTTCATATTACCACCAGCAGTGTAGAAGGTTCTAATTTCTCCAAACCCTAGTTAATACTTGTTATCATCTGTTATTTTTATTAGAGCCATTCTAGTGGGTGTGAAGTGTGGTTTTGATTTGCATTTCCCTGATGGCTAAGTAATTTCATTCGGTAAATTCTATGAGGGTAGTGTTACCTGTTTTGCTTAAAAATAAAATCCCCCCAGCATTCAATAGCATATGGTACAGAAGAGGCCTTTGATTCTGTTAAGTGAATACATAAAAGCTAGTATGTATTTGGAAGAATTTCTCTTTCAGGTGTGCATGTAATAGGAGATATTAACTGATTGTAGAAAGTAAAGAAGAAAACAGAAGATGCCTCCCTCCGCTTGTGTGTGCATGTGCGCTCTCTCTCTCTAAAAAAAGTTTAATTTAAAAAGAAGTTTATAAACCAGAAAATTAAACAGAATCCCATTTATAGAAAATTATATACTGAATAAAAATCGATAAAGTAGAGTTTACTAAGGTTTAGTAAGGCCTCAGGCCTGAAAATCTGAATAATCTTTTTTTTTTTTTAAAGTAGGCTCCATATCCAACATGGAGCTTGAACTCACGACCCTGAGATCAAAAGTCACATGCTGTACTGCCTGAACCAGCCAGGCATCCCAGTATTTCTTTCTTTCTTTCTTTTTTTTTTTTTATGTTTTTCTATGATACTTTACTTAAATAATTATTCTTAAATGTTTATTTGGGATAAAATACATATAGAACAATAAACAAACTTGAAAGTAAGCCATGTTCTAAAGTGAAAAGGAGATGGAGAGGACAAAGAAGCAAGAGCAAAAGACACTGAAAGCTTAGTAATTACTTAAGGCTTTTTCATGTATATCACAAGGTAGGTAAAAGTGTTGAGATGATCATTTAAAGACATTTTATTGTAAAAAAAAAAATGGTGGTCAAAAGAGTTAAGTAGGAACAGATGTTTTGTAATGAAAAAAAAAAACCTGAATATGAGACAGTTTTTATGCAGACTGTTCATGTACTTGGAAAGGATATACAGATTGCTGAACATGTCATCTGTTCCAATCTTTTAAGAAAAACTACACAAATTAACATACTTTTGAGAAAAACAATAGCTCTTAATGAAATACAGTGTCACGATCTGGCAATAGCAGCATCAAAATCTTTTGTGGAAAACAAACATCTACAAAGAAACATCATGTTCAAATCACAAGCTAAAACACTGACTTATTTCACGCAAAGTCTAGAACACAAAGAGTACACCAGGTTAACATGAAGAAATTCTGAAGCATATATAAGTCCAATGTAAAAAGAGTTAAATAAAATCCAATACAGCCTCTATATGATTATATTCCAATTAAAAATAAGCATTTTTTAAAATATCATCTAATCACTGATGGTATTAACTATGATTATCCACGTTCACCAGACATATGGTCTGGTTACCAAATAACTATCCATTTCAAAATTAAACTCTCCTGAAAGAAAAGAAAAAAACAAAACAAAACACTTCAGTACTGAAGATATTCAAAAGAGCATTCTGGATCCAAAACAAAAAACAAAAAAATGTAATTTCAGCTCAAATATGACTTAATAATCAAGCTAAAGTAATGCTTTTTAAGTGAATCTCTCCCTGCAGAATATCTCACTCAATGCACATAAGGCATTTAAAAAGATTACTAAGAAGGTGACAGCTGAGGAATGCCTTCATTTCTTTTCATGGTTTCTACCGAATGTCATTTCAGAAATGCCTATACAACACATGACAATGTGGAATGTCTCCACCCATGAAAGAGCATTCGAGTCAAGCAAGCACACTTAGGGCAGTAACACAGTGCTCAAGTTTGTCTTTTTATGGTTAGCCAGCATAACAATGAAAAGATAAACAACCAAAATACAAATAAGGTCAGAAAATACTGGCATATAGCGATCCACAGTGAAAGTGTTATTTAGAAAAACAAAAAACAAAAAAAAACTGTGATTAAAATCATTTGAAAATATGAATTAACTTCTAATGCCAGTATGCTAAGGACTCCTTTCCTAAACCAACAACCAACAATTTGTCTGAAAAAAATTCATTTTTAAAATATGTTGCATAAATGGAGCAAAATTCTGCTTATATTGGTAATCAGGAATATATTCCATTTCAAAAATAAATCTAAGATCCTGCTAAATTTTGACTATAACAACGGCTACCTCTGCATTTTAAGCATTGTAAAAGTAAGTTAATGGTATAAGCACTTTTATTACAATATCTTTAATGTCTGTTAATTCTGTTGTATTTACTCACACAAACTGTCATCATTTGGTTTTCTATGATCTCAGCCCTTCACAAGATTGGTCTACAATGTGTTCAATTTTTTTTTAACCAACAAACTTTTACTGTGCACCTGCTAAAATAAAATTCAAATACCAAAGAGGATTTAAAGAAAAATGAATCAAAATCCCTATTTGAAGGAATCCACTATTTTGTCTGGAGATAAGATATACTAATAATAGCAGGAGGCGTATAGGTGCCAAACTTAGAGTTTAAACAGTAATTTAGAGAATCACCATGTGCAGTGGTCATACAAGTCTACACTTTGTGCTTTGAGCTGTTTTAATATAAATAAGCTAGGAAATACATTCCAGAGGAAGATTACACGTGCAAAGGCTTATGGAAATATAAATATGAAACTGGTGGTTCCTAAAATATGAACTGGTGGGTCACTTTCACTGGTTTTCTGAATCTCTCTAGGTAAGTTCTTTTTTGCTCCATCTTGGGTAATCAGGGGCCAAGCACTTGTACTTTAATATGATCTGGCCTGCCACCACCTGAGTGCCATCATATTCTACCAAAAGGAGGACACAGGGAATAGAGTCATTCATGAAATCTGTTCATCCTCAAATACTCTCTCTACTTGCATGAAAGACTATCAAGAACATTTCTGGTCAATACAGTAATAATGTTATAGACTGACATGAATTCCCACTTTCCTTTATTTATCTGGATACCATAGCCTTTTGTTGTTAAAATATTCTTTTTCTTTATGAAAATGGTGATGATAGTATAAGGTGATCACGTTGGCAAAAATTAGGCTATCGTCTTTTAGTCAGTGAAACTTAAGCAAACATTTTACAGGTCTATGAAATGTAAAATTCTGGGAATCAGTGATTTAATGGACAAGTAAATCAAATTTCAAATGATGCTCTCACTTATTACCAATAAGAAAAAAAAATTCTGTTGCCATTTCCAAGTTAAGATCTAAAACATAATTTGGCTGAATTTTGCAAAATGATTTAAAAAATATTTTTATAACTTGGATATTCCTCTAACACAAGGCTTCCAATTAAAATCAAACATGATTAACATTAAAAAGTTTGTTTTACTAATTCATAAGTTAATTCAGTTAATTTTATTAGCATTTCATGTATTATCCCAAGTCCTAATTATAAATACCAATATAATCACTGTTCAAGAAGTAAACTGCAGATTAAGTGGTAATGACAAACTCAAGGTTTTCTTTTTTTTTTTAATTAATACTGATATGACTATCATATAACTTATCTCTATAACTTATCTCTTTTCATTAAAAGTTAAGTGTGTGTGTAAATATATAAACAAAGCATGTACTATAAATGCATACATAAAAATGCCTAAAGCAATAATATAAATTACTATTAGGATAAAGGAAAATAGAGACGGTTAAAGACTAAACTCTATGTCCTAAAAAAAGGAGTTTTTGTTGCTTTTGTAACTTCCTTTGCAACTTCCCAAAGCACTTGATCAAATATTCTGCACATAATGACCAGTCAAAAACAATTTTGGCAGTTCCTAAAAATTAGGGCAGATTCTGAGATTAATTTAGATACAGTACTACTGCATTTGTTACCACAGAAAGCTCATAAAGGGGTTGGCTAGCTAAAACAAAAGTAAATGAAGAAAAAATTGTGTGTGGGGCACCTGGGTGGCTCAGTCGTTAGGCGTCTGCCTTCGGCTCAGGTCATGATCCTGGGGTCCTGGGATCGAGCCCCACATCGGGCTCCCTGCTCGGCGGGAAGCCTGCTTCTCCCTCTCCCACTCCCCCTGCTTGTGTTCCATCTCTCGCTGTCTCTCTCTCTCTGTGTCAAATAAATAAATAACATCTTGAAAAAGAAAAGAAAAAATTGTGTGTGTGTTTCATTTGATTCTCAGCTGATTAACTGAGAAACCTCTAACTACTAATCATCAGCCATAATGACTGAAGATTTAAGAATACTTCTGCAGATTTAAAAGAAGAAATCTAGCATGGTGTTAAGTTTTGGCTTTGGAATCAGATAGACCTGCATGTTAGAATCCAGCTCTGTTGTTTATTATCTTGGTAATGTTGAGCAAGAAAGAAGGGATGCTGTAAGAATTAAATGAGATATTGGTTGTAAAAGCATGTACCACAGTGTTCCACATATAAGAAGTCCTCAGCAAATGTTCACCAGCCAATTTCACTTCTCAATAAAACACTGATAAGTCATCGCTAATATCCAACTCCAACTTAGAATAAACTCAAAAGGACTTCTGGAGGTCCTCAATCTTTCAAAGAGGTATACCAAAATGCCAACACTCCATCTTTTCAACATGACTGTGGAACCCCATAAACTTTCGAAAGAAAAGTGGGGTAAAAACGGCAATAGTTTTCAGGCAGAAAGGGAATGAAAACCAACTTTAGGAACCCTCAAGAAGTAATATGTTATAGCAGTAACAAAATAATTTTCTATACTCCCCATCCCCCATAAAAGTCATCTTTCTAGTCATCTTTTAAAAAAATCACCTAACAAGACTTTTTTTTTTTTTTTTTTAAGATTTTATTTTTAAGTAATCTCTACACCCGACACAGGGCTTGAATGTACAACCCTGAAATCAAGAGTTGCATGGTCCACCAACTAAGCCAGCCAGGTGCTCCTAGACTTTTTTTTTTTTAAGTGCAAGTACTTTTCTTTTGTGAACAGTACTTGTAAAATGCGGGAACAAATTTCTCCTATCTAGTGCTTCTCGCTGGTTGTGCTAGAAAATGCTCAGTCACAGCTTGCAATCACACTAGCTGAAGCACATGAAAGATGGTCTTGGTTATGACACTTGAAAGTCAGACCACAAAACTGCTGCCAGGAAGCACAAAGGCAGCAAGTGCGGAGAAGACACTGTAACAGCAGCAGTGCGGGCACTGGTGCCCTACCAGCGCACCCCATATATGGCCAGGGTTGTCCATTTATTTGCAGGAAGTGAGGGGCCAGTTTGGAGGGGTTAGAAGTTTTGTTTGTTTAGGTGGATTTTTTTTCCTTTTAACGGATTTAGGATGGTTTCAATAAAGAGTTTTAAGGGCCATCAGCATAAAGTGTTACAGTCTTTCAAATAAAAGAATTATGTAGAGAGAATAATTTATATTGCATTCTTTTAAACACATATTACTGTTATTTTTAAGTGATTCAGTAGATTCTTCTAAGATCTTAACAATCCCTCACCCCCCCCAAAATAAACAATAAACTATATTCAGTTGTAAACAGATTTCTCATATATAGCAATTACACTATTCTCTAACAAGAGACTCAATATCCACCGCTCCAATCTCTCTTCCTTTTGGTTGGAAAACACTTTAAGTAGCCCTATTAGAATACTTTTAAGGAGAGTTACATTTCAGGTTAAGATTCAGTGAAAACGGCTTGGCTGAGAAGATGAAGCACTGAAGAAAAGACTGCACAAAAGTATTCCTTTTACCGTCAAGAGGGGAGCCACATATTTTTACAAAGAAGCTTCAAATGGCTCCCTTAAAGTTGATAAAATTTGTATTTTAAGAGCAAAAGGACTGAATACTAAACTTATCTGCAAGTCTGTCTCTATTGAAAAGTAAAAAGGAAAACTTTATTTTAAAACTATAATAGCACAGAACATGGATCTAATTCTACTTTGTATTCCTCTATAAGACGTAGTTCAGACTCTTATGAAGATGGTGGCAAATTAATTGATGACTCAACTAAATATTTTTCTCTCACTTAACCAAGATTTAAACTGGTTTAGGGTTTTTTAATAGGAAGGAAGTTAATATTAAGAACTTGTTAAAAGCTCAAGATATTTTTTAAAAATCTGCACAGAAGATCCACAACAAAGATTTTCATTTGTTTTATGAACAGATAAGTTCTACGATGTGTAAGAACAGTAAGTACTGGATGTGAAGGCTTTATAATTTATCTCACAATATACAAGTAAGTATAAAACTTTGTACTTACAATACAAGGTAAAAGATACAAGTCAATAAATCTTTAGTGAGCACCTAGTATGTGCCAGGTTCTGGAAATACAAACATGTGGGAAATTGGGTCCTTATATTCTATTAGGAAAGACAAACTTAAAAACAAACACAATTCAGTAAGAAGTGTTTCAAAAGCAGCAGAGAGGCAAAATAGAAGATACAATAAGCACCCCAGAAGAAGAGTGTTTCTCCAGTGCCATAATATTACACAAATTCAAAGGACAGAAAGAGGGCGCCTGGGTGGCTCAGTTGGTTAAGCGACTGCCTTCGGCTCAAGTCATGATCCTAGAGTCCCGCATCGGGCTCCCTGCTCAGTGGGGAGTCTGCTTCTCCCTCTGACCCTCCCCCCTCTCGTGTGCTCTCTCTCTCTCATTCTCTCTCTCAAATAAATAAATAAAATCTTTAAAAAAAAAAAAAACAAAGGACAGAAAGATCCCTACTGGCTGGCAATTCCATTGAACTCTGAAGAATAACTAAGATTTGACTGGCAAAGAAGGGAGGAAGGATATTCTAGCGGCAGAAAAATCATGACCACAGGCATGGAAATAAAAAGGTAAAGAGTAAAAAACAGAACAAATGGAGATACATCAGTTATAAGCTAAATGATGAAACACTTTAAATTTAAGGAGAGGAGTGACACAATGAAAGTGATATTATTAAAAAATTATTTTGATAGCAATATGAATGCTGGATTGGACCAGAGAGAGAATAAAGGCAGAGAAAGCAATTAACCTATTACTATACTCTAGGGATAAAATAATAAAGGTATGAACTAGGTTGATAATGAGAGTAGCAAGGAAAAGAACTGATGCAAAGGCAATTGTGAAGACTGACTGGATATATAGAGACAAGGGGATGAATAAACAATAACTGAGATAAGTATCTTGATCCAGAGACTGATGACATCATTAAAAGAATCAGAGGTATCAATGAGAAGAGTAGGCTTGGTGAAGAAAGATTTAAGTTTTATTTCAGGTTGAATTCAAAGAAATTCCTGACAATGATGTAAAACTAACAACTGAATATTACTTAGACTGAAAATAGGATACAGGTAAAGTCTAAAGATATGAAAACATATATACATATGTATTGAAACTGTTGTGATAGAAGTAGAGTATAAAACTGATTTATAACTATGAAGATTCATGTTTGAATAAGAATCCCTTGAAGAAATCACAAAGCTAAATGTAAATGCTGTAACTGCTATTCTATGGCAGAGGCGGTTAACCTCTATTTACTATATTACTACTTAAAAATACATTTTTAAATATAAAATCACAACACAGTGAATAATATTTCATTTTAAATCAATACATCATCACCAGAAAAATGGAAATGAGGCACTGGAGCTCTGCAGAAATGTGAGAACTGGAAACTGACTTGGAAGTTACTGGCACAGAGGAAGTAGGTAAGATTTTAAGGTAAAATCAAAGGTTAAACTCAACACTGTTGGAAGAAATCTCAGTCCTACGTTTATGCATACCAGTATCAGTAGTAATCAGCAATAAGGCATTCTACAGAAACCTCTATTACTCTCCTAAAATCTTTATAATGTATACTGAAATATAGATACAGATCACAAGGCAGAAAACTCGACCAGATACCTATAAAATCAGAACTGATTAATGCTCACCAATAAAAATGAAAATCTACTCTAGACCTCAGTTGCAGAAAATGAGAAGTTTACTTTAGCTTCAATACTGTTCAGTATTGTTTTCTAGCTATGGGAGTCAGGGGGAGGGAGGCTATTCTAGAGACGAAGACAGGAAATTTGACAAGAACACTGCTTTTTCTCCAATATGGATGACATACTTCTATACAAAAAGAATAGCTGAAAATTAAGTAGCTTTTGTAACCTCTAATGAAAAGGCACATTCAACCAATAAACTTTTAAATATAAGCTGCTTACATTAAAAATGGAAGTAAAATATTAGATTAAGTATATTTATGGGTTGTGAAATTTCTAAAACTTTTCTCCTGACAGTGAAATTTAAGACACTTGATTAAAACCAAAAAGGTAAATGAATATTCCAAAAGACTAATCAATAATTAATCTAGCAAAAACATTTTAGGTATCATATGATCTTTTGAGAAGTTAAATTAAAAAAACACTATTCAAGGGTTATTAAATCAGTGGGTCAAAATGTTTTATAACTTAAGTATTTAAAACAAGCAGCATTCAAGAAATTTCTTAAAAGCTTAAAATTTTCTTGTGATTCTTTTTTAAAAAGTTTTATTTATCACCTTTCACTATCTGTTGTCCTGAATTTGCCCAAAGCAAACTCCTTGTTCTCACAGTCACAATGGGGAAAAAAGTACAAGAGTTGATAAAAAAGAAATGAGAGTGGAGAAAACATGATAAAAATTTTAGTACTTGATATTTTAAAGACTTTAGCGTCAGTGACTTAAGGAATGTGCAGATAAACTACAAAAAGATATTATGCAAATAATTATGCATAACTTTGAAACTTCTGCTTAAAAGCTTCTCAGCTAAAAAAAAATACCCAATTAAGACTATACCTATATGGTGCCGAACTAACTACTGAATTCAGTTTATCAGGAAAATATTGATAAATCTGCTGATTCTTGCAACATGTACAAACTGAGAGGGAAAAAAACCCTTAAAGAGTCTGTTACATGTATTTTCTCTTCCTACTGAGGCCAATATTACACCAATATAAGCATTAGAAAATTTCCTCTTCCTCCAAGTCAATACAATGGGGTCCCTCCACAAGTGTGAAAACTTTAAATTTCTATTTGACAATTTTAATAAAACATATTGATGTAAACCATTATCCAACTGTACCTTGACCCAAGCATACAATAACTGTGTCTTTCAGAATCAATTCCCTACTAAAACATATAAATTGCACTTGAACGATCCTTCATCTTACATAACTACATTATCATTTTTAGTGCCAAAAGTTTCTTTCATGCTCAATGCCATGTTTTTAGAATCTAGAGTTTGCTATGCTTTAAAATAAACCTCAGCCAAATAAAAAGTATGCTATACTTTAGAGACTCTAAATTTACGGAATAGAAAAACAACTACAGACCGCGCTATATTTTTACTAGGTGCCACATTCTGAATTCCAGATTTGTCCTGCAATTTGTCAGTGATTTCAATCCATCAAGTCAACTTTGTAAACAAAGGCTATAAGCCAAGTTTGATACGAGAATTCAGTTAAATAAAACTTAAAACGGTCATCATTCACCGAACAGGAAGCAGTAAAAGGAAAATGCCACCACACACCTTTTAAAAAGGCAGCAAGGCAATATTCATAAAATATAAAGCCTTAAGTTTCAACCTCTCAAACAAGTTTTTGTTACAGTATTAAATAAAATACAGCTATGATCTTCCACGTATAACTAAGTCAACTTTGAGACAGTTTACAAATCTTCATTTTAAGGGGAAACTATTGCTGTAAAGTCGTTTTCTAAGTAATTCCAAATTGCCCACTAAGAAAATGGAAAGAGTCTATGTCTTGTCACCTATTACCGTCACTTAAAAATTGCTTTTTATGCAGAACTCTACGTGGTTGTGTTGCTTTTGGCCTGTTAAAGGCAAAGCAACATTATCTCTGGATTGCCAATAGTTTCTCCTTATTTGGCTAACATTGAGAGATCCCAATCAGACTACTATAAAACTTTAACATGCACAAAGCATCCATTTTGAGAAAAGTTTGTGAACAGCTTTCTTTTTTTCCACCCCCAAAAGGAAAATCAGAGTTTGGTAATCGGCTCTGAAAAGCGTGCCCCGTGTTTATTCTTCTCTTTCTAACCCCAGTGCACACCCCAAGACGTGAGGCTCGAGGATCTCTGACACTGCGGCAAACTCTTCTCCGAAAGACACTTCAGTACAATCGGGTCCGGCGGTGGGCAAGCCCTTCTGAACGCTTCCTTACCTTATCCACCTCCATCCCTTCCCTTTCACCCGGAGCAGATCAGCTAATTACACCCCATTTCCCCCTCCCCAACGACCAAGAGTAATAAAGGAGAAAACAGGAAATCGTCGCTCAGGCACTACGCTTAGGGCTCTTGATTACTATTATTATCATCATCATTTGTAATCAAGTCCTAAAAACTACAGCAAATCCAATGCCCACCTACAAGCCAAAGACGTCCATCTGCCCAAGTGTCCCTAATGCCCCTTGTTGGTCGTTTTCTTTAGCATCTCCCGTCGTCCAAGTATATCACTGACATCGGGCCCAGGTACAACCCCAGTACACCCCACCCGGTCTCGACCCCAAATCCCAGACACACGTCCACAAATGGCCCTGGGGCCCCAAGCTGATCACAGTCCCTTTTTCCTCTGCCCCGGAAATCACCCGGTTCCCAACTCCAGCATCAACTAGTCTGAAGGGGGCCTCAAGCCAGAAGCCCTCCCTCCACCAGTTCTCTCCCCCCTCCCTCTCGGGAAGCCGCCCCCTCACCCCGCAGCAGGGAGTCTCCCGCCGCCCCCAGCCTCCAGAGGCCGAGAGCGCAGAGAAGGCCCCAGCGGAAGGCCGACGAGAACCCGCAGAATCAGGAGAGCCGGCGGCAGGGTGCACAGACCTGGTGCAGGGCAGTGAGTCCGTCCACATTGGCGTAATTGATGTCCGCGCCGCGGTGCAGCAGCTTGAGGACTTCGTCCGTGTCGCCGCTGGAGCAAGCGGCCAGAAAGACGGCGCCATCGTCGAACTTCACCTTGGTCTTCTGGCGCTTCACCACGGGAGGCTCGAGGTCCGTCTCGGAGCCGATCCAGCGCTTCAGCTGCTCGTTCCGCTTCTGCTTCGCGTCCGCCATCTTCATCCCCTCTCCTGCCGCCGGGTCTTCTTATCGCGAGGGGGGGGAAAGGGGGAGGCGGAGAGGGAAAAGAGGGGAGGCAGGGGGTGTGTGACTGTTTCTATGAGTGCGGGCCAGAAGAGGGCTGGGAACCGGGAGGAGACGCTCGAGACTTCCACTATCCCACAGAGCACTGGGGCGGCTCGCCCGGCCGAGCGGACCTCCCTTCCTACCCCAGAAGCCCTCCCGCCCCCGGCCCGGCCACCCGTCACCGGCGGCCAATCTAACGTAACTTCGCGAGATCCGGACAGGGAGGCGCCCTTCGGCCAGTGCGCATGCGCCGTAGGCCTGTGCCCGCCCCTGGAAGAGCGCTCCCGCGAACTGCGGCGGGGGCGGCCAGGCCACCGGAGGGAAGCGGGTGTGGTTCAGGGCCCCCGGGCTGCGGGGGCTGGGACCAACCTGGAAGGGCGGAGACACGGAAGGAAGGTTGTCCCGCCTGGCTGAGGGCTCCTGGGGTTCCGGAGGCCAACAGTTGGGCTGTACGGCGCCTGTACCGGGCCGACCTGCCTCCAGGGCTGTCTGAGCTCCGCAGAGTCGTTCGCTCAGGGCGGAGGATTTTCCTATTGGCTGCGTTATTTGAATGGAATGGAGGATAGGACGTGAATTAGGCGCTTGTGATTTCTCTTTCTGAGGAACTCGGATGAACTTGGGCATGTCAGTATTGATAAGCTCTTAAAAGTGGGGTCTGTGTAGCCGAGGGCTCTGGTGTCAGTTACCCCAGACCTCAGTCCTAGGTGACCGCCTGGTAAGAAGGGTTGACCTGCGGTTAATTGCGGTGGCTTCCTGCCAACCTCCACTGTAGAAACGTCTTTCCTCTTATGCTTGTTTTTTTGTTGCTTTGTTTTGTTTTTTCTCTCACGCGTATTTCGAGTCCTCTTACCCTTTCTTCAGTGCTCTAAGCCTGCCTTGTACTACCAATGACTTTAGCTCAGCCTTGTTACTGGTCCTAACCTTTTAAGGGATTTCTGGTTCCCGCTCCATTGCTTTCTAAGGATGGGTAAAGACCCAGCTGCTTCTAGAGTTCAAAGGAATGTTAATATTACGCAATTAATTCATTTGGTATTTATTGAATATTTACTATGAGCCGGTCGTTGTTCTAGGCACTGGCGATCCATTGACCATAATGAGATATTTAAACCACCTTTTGAGGTTACGTGTCCAGAAAAAAAAGACTTTGTAAATCGTTATAATCATGAAAAAAAAAGCCTTTTATTTTTGTCTTGTTTGACACCACACACAAGACTTGTAACAATAGCTAAAGTCTTTCAAGCCATCTATTTGCAGTCTCCACCAATTGATATATTTTTTTAAACACTCCATTGTTTTCATCCACTACAGTTTTAGAACATTTAGAGCCAAAGTAAGAAAACTCATTACTTTTTACCATTAAATGGAATTTTAGGGATCATCTAGACTGATTCCCCAAAGAACTAATTAACTAATTTTACTCAGCAGCAGGATTAGGATTCCTTCAGCAAGTATTCCTGTACTGGGCAGGCATTGTTCTAGATGCTGGGGATGCAGCAGTGAACAATTAAGCTTTTCTTATCCTCCCGTAGACTACACTGCAGCCTGTCATACTGAGAAAATAATTGAGTGAAATGCAAGTAGGAAGCCACCTGCAAGACTGAATTTTCTGAAATGCAAAAACTAGGGTAATAATAGAACCCAAATTAGGGTAAAAATATTTCCTCTGGAAATATTGTAGAAAGAGAAAGTGAGTGTAACATGCATAAAATGCACCAATGGTAATAATCAGACCTTTGAATAATGATGGTGTTAGGAGCTGAAGAACTGTTAGTGCTAAAATAAAATTTCTATTCACTCTAAGAGCTCCAGAATATAGCTCTTATAATAAAAGAAAGGAATCTGAGAACTGCCGTGTCAGCTTTTCTGTCTACCTAGAAAAACTGACAAACTTATCTTTACTGTTTCCCAAGAATGTTATGGTCTTAAAAGTGCTCTGAAATACAGGTTGGTATCTCAAGGTTTCATGTGGACAAGAGTTTGATGGGAAGTATGCTGTTTTGGATTCAAGTACTTCAAAATGTAGAATTAATAAAATGACAGTTTATTAATAAACCATAAATAGCTAAGTACCAGTTACCAAAGGCTAGCAGTCAAAAACAAAACAAACACAACAAAAGCCCACCTGGGCTATTGTATGCAAATTTCATTGAGTTTAGCTTTCCTTCCCCAGCTCTAAGGGTCACCAAGTTCCATGTTAATCTATTGGAAGTAGTCTTAAACTGCACCCCTGCTTTGCCTTGTAGGGAGGATTTTTTTTTTTAATGATATTATTGAATTAATACTGAAGACCTATGGCTAATTCCAGAAGAGGCAAAACTTCTTATTTAAAAAACAACACAAAGCTAATCACTTCATAATACTTTAGTAGCTGAGTGAACTTCAAACTTTAAGCAGAAGAAGAAATGAAAATACAAAATAAAAATTGAACTGTATTAATTTGCTAACTGGTTTTCTTTGCTGCAGCAAATCATCAGTCATGTTGGGGTCTTAATTACATGCAGGAAGTTGTCAAAAGGGAATATGTATTTTTTTTAAGATTTTATTTTTAAGTAATCTCTATACCCAACATGGGGTTTGAACTCACAACACCAAGACCAAGAGTCACATGTTCAACCAGCTGAGCCAGGTAGGTGCTCCCAAGAATATATATGTTTTTAAAAGCCTAATTACACCACAGATATCCCCTACTAACCATTAATTTAGTTGTTAATTATGATCAATTTGAAGAATTTTTATTAATTTATTTTAAATGTTTACACACATGAAGCTTATTTTTCTGTCCTCTCTTTCTGATGTACCATTACCTAAAGAGTCCAGCAATAATATGATACTACACTTATAGTCAAATTTATTATTAGAAAAACAACTAGAAAGGGACACCTGGGTCGCTCAGTCGGTTGGGTGTCTGCCTTCTGCTCAGGTCATCATCCCAGGGTTCTGGGATCGAGTTCCGCTTTGGGCTACCTGCTCAGTTGGGAGCCTGCTTCTCCCTCTGCCTGCTGCTCCCCCTGCTTTGTGCTCTGTCTCTCTCTCACTTTGACAAATAAATCAAAAGAAAAACAACTAGAGAATGTAGTAATATAGGCACAAAAACTTGTGTGTGTATGGCCTTAACTTAGTACCAACCTATACAATGTGGAGATTTGTTTATTTATTTACTTATGAATGAATCTAAACTTGAAAATATATTCGATCATATTGTAATATGTGAACGCAGAACGAGAAAAGGAAAATTTTAAAGTCAACCCAAGCAGAAAATAAAAATTTCAGAATTAGCCTTTTGTTCGGTAAAAGACTGGTGA
Source organism: Leptonychotes weddellii (assembly GCF_054177405.1). Lineage (NCBI taxonomy): Eukaryota > Metazoa > Chordata > Mammalia > Carnivora > Phocidae > Leptonychotes > Leptonychotes weddellii. The sequence continues at coordinate 124,998,059 of NC_138373.1, forward strand.
ATTGCCAGATGGTAAAAAGCTTTTTTACGTGGCAAAAGAAGTTCATCTCTAATTATTAAAGAAAATAGTTAAGGGTGGCTCAGTCAGTTAAGCATCTGACTCTTGGTTTCAGCTAAGGTCATGATCTCATGGGTCGTGAGGTCAAGCCCCACTTAGGGCTTTGCACTCAGCAGGGAGTCTGCTTGAAGATTATCCTTCTCATGCTCCTCCTGCACACTCTCTGTCTCTCTCAAAATAGATAAATACATCTTTAAAAAAAATAGTTAACTCTTGGGATCCACATTGTTTCTTTGCTTAATTGATAGCTCACTGCTTTGCCAGCCTTTATAATCTTTATAATACTGAAGGTATATATCACTAATACAATGTAGGATACTAAAATTTTCCAAAAACCAACTTCTGTTCAGTGAATCTTTTTCCATGTAAAATTTTATTATACAATTGGAAATGCATTTTGGTACAAAGTGTATGTAAGATAATAAGTAAAGTCTACATTTAAGTTCTCATCCCTAATTCAAACCTGAAATTCTAATTTACTTTTATACAGTTCAGAATAGAATAGTCAACAAGGCAGTTTGGTCTTATCTCCTGTACTCTACACCTGGGCTAGCCTCTCTTCTGTATAACAATGTCTTCCAAATGTTGTTTTTAGGAACCTAAAGAAAAGTTTACAATCTGCTAGCATCAAAAGATATTCAGTCCCACCCAGATTGTTGACTGGGACCAACCCTGAATCACCCTAAGTTGCTTCAGACTCTACTTTTAGAACAACCGTGATTTCTAGATCATAGTATCTAAGCCCTTGCCTTGACTCTGGGTTACAAAGTCAGCCTCACTCTCCGTACCCAATGGTCCACTACTCTGAAAGTCATCTTGCTTTTAACTCTTCAGGGAAAATGCTCTGTCACATCTGGCTTCATCCCAAGAACCTAACCCTCATACATTTACTTGTGGCTGATATTCTCACGAAGTTCCTCTGGTCCCCATAAATAGGCAATCAGATGAATGTCTGGCAACAATTCAAAGTACAGAAATAGTGCTAAAAAGATAATGACTTGCCTCTAATGCACATGACTTACAACCTGTATCATGGTCAGTGTCAAAACATCACATGGCCATTCATATGAATTTCTTAATTTAGTGTTCCCCAAACTTTGTCATGATTTTTGCCTGATCCAGAAACCACAAATACTATTAAAATGTTTCCTTTAACTTTTAAAAAAAACCTTAGATTTATATTTTAAAATAGATTTATTTTAAAGGAAACATTATGTCATTTTTGTAAGTGGAAAACATTTCCAATTGACATAAATAAAAGAAGACCTTAAAAGCAAATGCAATGAAAACAAGATGTTATACTAGTTATGTTACCTATCTAGGTTCCAGGCCCAAGGCCTCTTCTCAATTTGTTAAAAAAGGAAGATTGGCAAGTGTTGGGCATATTAACATGAACCTGTTATTTTTCTACATAATCACAAAGATTAAAGTATATTGAAAAGAGAATAGCCTTTTTGCTAAGTGCTTCACTGGTATTTGAATGTCCCATCCATCAAAAATTACTTCGTGTACTCCCATTCTACATGTCCCACACTTTGGGGAACACTGGCTGACTTTAATTACCATGTATAATAATAATTATAATTAATTTTATGAGGATTACAAGAAGGGCCTTCATGACACACCCACCTCCAGTAATCAAGGCAACGCCATTGAAAGGCCTATTTATATAAGAGTATCTATGAGCTCTGGGAGAAAACATGACAGGAACTTCACAGCTAAGTGTCATCCTCCATAGCAATGAAATTACAAGAGCAACTAAATTCTGCTCCAATATCTGGAAGGAGAGTTTAGGTTCATGAGCTCCATCTTGGAACATTAGCATTTAGTTGAGGGATTTATTCAAAATGTCCTTCAACTCAAATCATAGCAAAAGCTTCTAAATTTCTCCAGAAACCAGAGTGCAAAAAGCTGTACAGAACAAATTACTAGTGAGAATGAACATGAGCAGTGACCCCAGACACAGCATCACTGGTAATGACTGTGCTCAGTTGTGGCAGGTGGGAATAATATATCAGCTTCATGTGCTGGTTTTCAGATTAAATGAATAATGTTTGTAAGAAAGAAAAAAAATTGAGATTTTGTTTCTTTTCTTGTATTTGCCTCTTTTCCTTCCCTCATTTAAGCTGATAGCACTCTGCTTCCTTGCTTCAGGGGATGTTCGTGGCAGGGAAGAAAGCAGAAGTTGCTTTCAAAACATTTTCCTTCCTCGCTTGAAATGGCCACCCCCAAATTACTATTTAAAAGACTTTAAGGCTAGTAATCTGGTTGGAAGTAGTGTACCAGGTGGCTATGAAATTTATGGAAGCCACATTTACATAGTATAGATCAATACAAATAGAAACATTTTTCTAAATTTTATCCTCCCTTGAACAATGTTAATTCATAGTTATCATAAATTATTATTTTCATTTAGGGTGGAGAAGGGGGAACCAGGCAGAGAGGTCTTCCCAATCTACCCTTGGGTACTGTCATGGGAAAAAAGGACCTCACTGAGAATAAAAAGTGATGCCTAGGCTAAAAGGATGAGAAAGAAGTTGGTGGGTCTCTAGAGCAGTGCGGATTTGCTACCTGATCCCCGGAAGTGTCCCTGGAATGTGACAGGATCTGAGAGTGAATGGCTGAATGGCTGCACCAGAGAGGCTGGAGCCTATGCCTGGAACTCTCCCTAGCCAAACATAGCTGTGCCCCAACTTGGCAGGGACAATGGTCTGAATATGTGTCCCCCTCCCCCAAATTCATATGTGGAAATCCTACCACCCAAGGTGATGGTATTAGGAGGTAGGGCCTTCGGGAACTGGTTAGGTCATTTTTGCCCATTTGTGCTCTCTGAGGCCCCAGAGAGCTCCCTGGCCCCTTCCTCCAAGAGAGGGCACAGTGAAAATATTACTATCTACGAACCTGGAGGGGAGCTCTCACCAGACACTGAATCCTCTTGTACCTCAACCCTAAGATGCAATCTTAAGGTACAGCCTCCAGAACTGTGAGAAATAAATGTTCATTGTTTCTCAACTGCCCAGTTTATGGTATATTGTTATAGCAGCCCAAATAGACTAAACCAGTAGCAGTTTGGTAGACCTGAAGTCGATCAATCATTACCCTAGGTTCTGGGGATACAGG